>NW_006441955.1:3777310-3797185 GCF_000325575.1 Pteropus alecto
GCTAATTAATTGCCAATTGAAAAGTACTAATAATTTGATTAAAATCTGTAAGAATGCATCCCTAGATTAAAAAACATTTTTTAAAAATCAGCTATAACCTTATTTAGAAGAAAATCACCAATCAATTACCTGGCAGATATTACAAATTAAGGATGGCATAAATCTATTTTAAAGTAGGAGTTTTATTCTGCACTTTTTGTGCAAACTATTCTCAGCCTCATTTTTAACAAATGAGAATTTATAGCCAAATCAGAGAGATCTGCTCATAATAATGCCCCCGAGAGTATATATTTGTGTCAACATTAATTCTAGAAATGGTTGAAATACTCAGAAATACTTGGATAACTTCACTTTTGCAAATGTCTTCAGTTAAAAATAATCTCATTTATATTCTTTTTAAATTCACTCATTCACTGAGCACACCTACTCTGTGACAAATTCGATGGTAGACCCAGAAATAAAGACATGAATTCAATAACTTTCCTATTCTTAAGGTGTTCTTGGTCTAACAGGGGGAAAAATAAGTAAACAGATAATTGCAAATGAATGTGATAAATGCTATGACAGACATATGTTCACAGGGAGAGGAGGAACTCAAGAAAGAGACACCTAACCTGAATAACCACAAATTTGACTACCCAGATTGAATAACCACCTGGCTCACAACATTTGGCTTCAAATTACTTTTGGCAGTTTCACCAAATCGATTTCTTCTCTTCACAGGATAAAGTTTGGCCATAAGTGAGGTCATGCAAAAGAAAACAAAACGTGCATAATAGTCTCTAAAACCAGTTCCTGGAAATCTAGCATAACTTTTGAGCAATAGAGGATATGTATATCAATGACAAAAGTGACTAATTTGAAAGTGTCAACATTCACTTAAATTTTTGTCATGTATGCATGTTAATATATGAATCACATTTACTTTAGAGTCATGCTTCACATATTGCTCCATTCATCATATACAAAAATCGATGACAATATTTGAAATAGCAATTACTAAAAGAAACCAGGATTCTTAAGACATTTTACTATATTTCTGAAATTTCAAATTCTAAGCAGTGATCCATGTGTATACGTTATCATCAATAAAAATTTTCACCTGCAAGAAAACAGCAGCCTTTAAAAACATCTTATTAAAATTCCCTTGCGCACAATATGAAAGATAAAAGAAACATCTCCTGATTCAACAGAAATGAATTAATGTTTAACTGATTTATTATTATTACTACTACTACTGCTGCTGCTACTACTACTACTACTAGACATTTCAAATTTACTTCTTGGAAAATATTTCACATTTTTATCAGGTAAAGGCAGGCATGTAAAGCGCTATTGGTAACAGAACAGCAAAAAGACTAAAAACAAATGGCAACAACCATGCTTTGAATTTAACATACATAATCTATAATTCTAATATTTGTTTTTGAAATGGAATTTTTATAAAATTGTTAACAAAAGAATCAGAAATGTCACTAATTATCTCATAATTGATTTTATTTAAACATAGTTTCAATCATTTTTTCCTTCATAACAATTATAGTCTCTTTTATATTTACTCTAATAACTTTCATAATATAACAATATAGCTACACAGAAATCATGACAAGTATTAAACTGATAAAATAGAAAAAGATGTCAGCAAAATAGAATGAAAGAGGCCGAGAAGGTAAATGTGTAAAACAAGATTTCAATTCATCTGAAATAAAGCTGTAGTTTGACATATAGATCTTTAACTTTCCTAAATACTTTAAGATAGTTTCCAATGGTGCTATCTTAGATAGACATTCACTGTACTAACAATTAAAACAGCTTAGCTCTATCAGAGAATAAAAAGAACTGTATAAATGGATACACATTAATACTCTGGAAATGTGACATATTCAAAAGGTCCAGCAGGTATGTAAAATCTAAAGCGGCTTATATTAAAAATTTATTAAATAGAAGGTTCGATCTTTTTTATAATATGTTTTCTCTCTCTTGTTTTGTTACCCACCCCCCCTTTTTTTAACTACCTGCTTGCAAGGCAAGGAAAAATGTTCTGATGTTCTTTTCATGGACAATTTAAAAACAATTCAGATTATATCAGCCAAACAGGAAGTCATGGCACCTTGATCTCTAATGATGAAAGAGAAATTACATGCACAAGACAGTCTTATTTAGAACATTTCTTGTCCTCTCATTCCATAGGCTAATCCTGGACTTCCTCTACAGCATACTTTATGCTGTTCTCCCAAAACACATAAGGTTTGTACTTTCCCAAACAGAGGTTATTTAATCCTAAGTATCCCCCTACAAATATAAGCCTCATTTTCCTTTGTACAGTATGTGTTTTGGAGGGAGAGAATACTCTGTTGGATGCCTACAGTCATTTCAAAAGCTTAACTGGGAGGTTCTTTTCTCACCTTCAGGAATGGGTCAAATCACATTTATTTCTTCACTTTTTTTTTTTTTCAGTCTCTAAATCAGCCCTAACAAACATCTGGCTTTTATTCTGATGCCTTCAATTACTTCCAATTTGTAGGCATTTGAATTTTCTAGCACAGTTTCTAGAAAATTATTCCATAATCAGTGTGTGAAGAAGCTGTAAAAGGAAAAAGGAAAGATTCTTTCCTTGCCTTCATCTACATGAACACCATACCTCTGGATACCACAGCCTAAGACTCTGCCAGCATTTAAAAAATACTATTTTGCATTCTAAGTGCAAATCTAGTTTGTTTTCCACTGACACTCATAGGACATGTCCGACATTACTCTTTTACCTTCTTCCCATGTTTCCTTCATCCCTTTCCATCGAGTGTCCATGTTCAGTATTATTTCTCCCCCTGCTCTCCCTCCACCCCCATGCATTAGCTGTAAAATAGATGTAAATCTTGGTATAAGTCCAAAAATTTTATGATCAAAATACATACTTAGCAAATTGTTTGGCTAAATCTTTCATGTATGATGAAAGATTATTACCACAATTCATTAGCAAATTATAGACTTTGAAATGTAGGCAGACGAATATTTGGCCCTGTATCAATCAATTTGGACCAGCTGGGTAGAAATTCACACAATCCCAGGAAACCCGGGAAGTGAGGTGCTCTTTCATTTTTTATTCACTTGAAACATTAAAGAAAAATTATCATTCTATAAAAATGTCCACTTATCAAGATTTTAGCAAAGCCATTTTAGATTGAGTTTTATTTTCGGTGAATTACTACTTTAGTGACCAATAAACTGATTATTTTTCTTGTAACTGACGGTGGAAGAATAATGCCTAATGTACACACAGGCACCTTAATATCTAAACATTAAACTCCAGTTTAAAAGCTAAATATTTAATAATGGTTCTAAGTGCCCCAAAAAGGTGTGTCTGGGGGTGTACTTCTACATACACTAGGTTAGCCTGGAAATTAATTTTGCAAATAGTCACAATAAATAGTATCATTAACATTCTTCCTCTGAGCCTCCCTAGTCCAGTGAGGTGACCCTGTACAAAGATTCTGATTGATCCTATGTCTGTCTGTTTTGGTTAAGCTACAAGGCTGTATACAAGGCTGTATATGGGGACAGCTGCACTTTGGGAACAACTTAAAACAAATTTCATCTTAGGGGCACCTAATCCAGTGCTTGGTACAAGACGCATGGAAAAGTCAGTGTCAAAATTAAACAATGCCGGCTTTGCAATGAGCAGATGCTTTTGCCTTGCAGCTGTAAAAACCTTAAAACAATCCAGTACTCTACTGTCTGGTCACGCAATGACCACAAAGCAAGGAATACATTTTGTCATTTATAGAAAATGTTTGCTATGAGCTTTTCAAGTCTTTTTTTCCCTAAAAAAGAATTAGATAAAAAGAAAAAAAAATTATCTCCATGTCTTCCATACAATGTGATTAAATTTAAAAAAATAAGTAAGTTATACATGAGTATGTATTTTGTCTTGGATGTTTGTCAGAGTTAAACCTTTTTACCCAAAAAAAAAAAAAAAAAAAAAAAAGTTTAAAAAATAATAGGAATATACTGAGGCTAATAAGAAGGTAAGATAACCCTAAACTGAGCAATAGGATTTTTAAAAGTATATTTGCCACGCTAAGTGTATATGAAAAAGAATAACTCCTTGACAAGATAATATTAAGTCATATACAAGACACATTAAACAAAAGGAAAATTACCATAAACAAATGTTTTAAAAGGTTATGGCCATAAAATCTTTAGTAATACTGAGGCTAATAAGAAGGTAAGATAACCCTAAACTGAGCAATAGGATTTTTAAAAGTATATTTGCCACGCTAAGTGTATATGAAAAAGAATAACTCCTTGACAAGATAATATTAAGTCATATACAAGACACATTAAACAAAAGGAAAATTACCATAAACAAATGTTTTAAAAGGTTATGGCCATAAAATCTTTAGTATATAAGGATAAACATGTAAATAATTTTCTATATGCAGGCCTTATTTTAACATACCCAGTCTTGCTCTAGCTTATGTTATCAGCACTTTATATTCATTTATGCATCCTTTAATTTACTTGTTCCTTTTTTTTTCCTTCCTCTTTTGCTGGGGTGGGGGGCGGGGAGAAGATTATGGAGGTTACTATTTTTCCTTTATGGCTGGAGCTTAAATGTTAAAATATTTCCCAGCTTAGGTAACATGGTATTTCAGCTTAAGTAACGTGGTCTATAAAGAAACTGCAGCCTTTTCCAACCTTTACCCTACAGGAGAGAACCTTATCTCTGACATTCAGGAATCTAGGGGTTAATATCATAATATTGAAATAAACTCTTCTTCAGGAGGAGAAAGGCCCAACTACTGAAACCAAAGAACCAGCCCCACCTAAATAAGTGACTGCATGGTCATGATCAATCAACTTCTGCTAATTGAGGTTCTGGCTTTAAAGATAGCTTTTTACAGTACCTACAAGAAAGAGAACCTAGTGGTCTCACCTTTATTTTAAATAGTCTACTGCAAAAAAATTTTTTCAAGAAGTTTTTCCTAATGATTCAATTTTTTCTTGAAATCCTTTTCTCCCCAAGGATATCAATTCATTAACACCTCATTGCTTATAAACTTCATTAGATATTTTGTTGGTTGAAGGTTTGAGGATCCCCTCATATTCCTCCCTACCCTAAATTTATATTTCAGTGAACAAGGCCCAAAGTAATGACCAAACTAATAGAAAATAAAATTTTATTTTAAATATCAAAAAAGGCATACTACCACCCTCTTCATTAAAAGCCTTGAGAAATAAAATCTAAAATATTTTTGTGGTTGTTTTTACATTTCAATATTTTATTTTCTAAAAGTGTAATTAAGACATTGACATATACGACACATTGCATTATGCCTTTTTAAATAAAATTCTAGGCATTCATTTAAAGAGAGTGGTCAAACTTATAAACATTTTTTTCCATGAAATATTTACAATTATCATTAAGTTACATAGCATTGATATGATTTTGTTGTATTCTTTGTTTGTATTTTTAGCTATAATTAAAATGAACTTGAATTACAGTATCAGTCATATATGCCATCAAACAAAAGTAAACCATGCAACAAATACATATCACAAGATAATTAAACTTAAAATATTAAAACATACAAAATAGCTGACATGTATTTCTAAATGTGATCCCTTATATGATAACCCACATAGATTAGAATAAGAATTATTTTACAGTGTCAGTATTCTAAATTACATTATTATACAGGAACAGTTTTAAGGATGAGGAATAACTACAAATCTGAACAAGTCTTCTAACATTTTCCTGTTATTTCATAGTAACTTTGGTTAATAACCAGAATTATGCTAACAAGAAATGTGAAAATATTTTGTTTAGAAGTGTATTCCAACTTAAGGTTATTATTATTTACACAATTCTGATTTACATTTAATGGATTTTTAATACATTACATATTTTTATGGGACCATGAAGAGATTTGCAAACATGATTGGCTCAAATACATGGTTCTATTTTAAGTTCATTTTATCCCTTTGGGTTCACTCAATAACAGCAATATATTTTTAAAGTATGTATTTTACTCAAAAAATACATAAGTAAGTCACAAACCAAAAGCTAACAGATGTGTGACTTCTAATTAGTTATAATAATCTCTGCTTCAATGCCATTAGAATGAGCCTTTCTTTTCCTTTGAAAACTAAAAAAGCTTTCCTTTGAATTTTAAACTGTCAGGGTGCTTCAAAGTCAATGTACAAAATCTGCTTTGATTAAAATTTTAGACATCTACAGTGATAACTTTATGAAAGGAAAATATTAAATTATAATTATCCTAAACAGACACAGTCTTGTGAAACTAACCCTACATTCATGTTAAAACACAAAGAGCTGAATATAATGAATTTGATTCATCCTCGGACACAAAGCTTCACCACAGTAAACTCAGTCAACTGTTGCTCTTGAGCCTATATTCATGGTGCTTAAATAGCGCACTTTAAAACAAAAAAAACTCCAATTGGCTTTTCATATATCCACCCTCCCCAAAAATAACGCACTTGAAAAACTCAAATGATATGAAAGGCTTCAAGGCCTCTTTTCTCCCTTTCATACCCCTTTTTTTTATTTCTGTTTGCAGTAATCTGCCTTTCTCTTTCTCTTTCTCATTGCTACAGAGCAAGCGAGGAGGCTCAGAGCTTTGAAAAGGGGGCTCAGTGTGTAATGGGTCCACTAGAATTAATTTACTTGCACCAAATCCATTGAGCACAGAGGTTTTTTTTTTCCCCCTCTCTCTCTCCCTCTCTCTCTCTTCTCAAATCATTTGGAGTCGAACGCAGCCCCCAGCCTTTGTAATTCTAGTAAAGCACTTAAAGTGCACAGTAGGTGTTCATGAGGACCATCTGGTCAAAAGCAAAACAAGCTGCTGATTTTGCCTTTGAATAGAATGAAGCAAGTGTGAATTAGTCTCTTCAATTAGCACTATTACAACCTGTCAAGTGCATATTGTAAAACAGGATTATTACAGTATTGGTCACCAGTGCAATTATTTACTCTCTGCCTTTTCTTGCATATAAAAATGTCTTATGTTTATTAGTTTCTGATAACTGAACATAATTTCTCTTAACCCAGGCATTTCAAAACTACCAAGCCACAAATCACATATGAAACGTGGTCGGCCACGTAGATGTTAGAATACACATGTCTTAAGTAACAAAGGACTAAAGCATTATCCTAACTCTTAACAAAATTTCATTGTTTCTATCTTCTTGAAATGTAGGTAAGAATACTTCCATGGGTTAAAAATAATTTCCAGTAGAGGTTATTCTAAAATACGTTCAGAAGGAGAAAAAGACTTGTCAGTTCCAAATGGCTGCATTGTAAATATTACTTAAACTTATTTCCTAAGGGGATTATTTATTAAGAATCACAGAAAAACCTCAATATTCATAAAATGATCATTACTGATTTGTCCATTTGAAATGACATGACTTCAACAGATCAAAGTTATAAAATGCAACTTGAAACTAATAACATACATGCATTTTTGAAAGAAACTCATAATCTCCTTTTCTGAAAGCTGAATAAAGGCTTGAATTCACTGCCCGGTTACTTAAGATATATCTTTAATTTTTGCTAAAATGTCATTTTGTGATTTCAAATTTTTAAAAATCAAACTATGATATATGCTAATTAAAATTAAAATAGGTTCATTCTAATTGAGCTTATATATGCCATTTATCTTGCAGTAAAAAGAAACTACTTAAACTTTTAATTAAATAAGCACACAATTTAATTTACCCTCTTGCATATGCATATTCTCAGTTAACCTGCTCTTCAGTTCTATGCCAGCACCCACCTCCCACCCTATCCACACTGGAAAACAAACAAACCAAAAAACAAACAAACAAAAAAACCACTGTACTTAAAACATTTACAGAAAGGGCACGTTAGTTAAGAAGTTAGAGTCAACTCACTACTAGAAAATTGCCCATTAGTACAATCAGTAAAAGACTACATATTTAATTACTGTTAATGACCTCCAACACTAAAGAATAGTTTGAAATATACTTTAGTAAAGCAAGTTGAGAAAGTCCAAGTAGAAAAAGACACAAAACCCAACAATAGCTTCAAATTTGCAGGAATCAGAATTAGCCTCATGATTTCATAATTATTTAGCCAAGATTATTTTTAAGGACTAATATAATTTGTGTATTTAGTTCTCTTCTTATTGCTAATTCAAACTGTTGGCTTCCCACTTGACAATCACTAGTATTAGTAATGAAATGTTTTACTATTCCATGCGAGATATATCTTTATAGGTTGTCAATTTTTCCTTTATTCCCATTAAGAACAAAATCAACATTAATAAAACAGTGAGAATTCTAGGGTAAAGTGAAATTTGGAAGAGGATTTAAATAATTCTAATAGCTATTCATTGTGTTTCTTATTATAATAGATGATTCCACACCAAAAATACTTATGTTTCTTATATCATTGTTATTTTAAGTCATGTATGTATGACATCCTTAAGTTTGTATGACATTTACAAAGAAAAGTGGATATTTTGCCCAATAGAAGCTTTGCAATAGTAAGATGGACAACAAAGAATTCATTTCCAAGAAAAGTTGGCTTGATTTCAGGGACTTTATATCCTTTTCCACACCTGGGTTTAGGATTTACAGTAGGCAAATCAATTTTTTCCCCTTAATTTAACCAATCCCAAGGGTATTTGTAACCACATATCTTTAACAGTCTTAGAATCACTAGAATCTGTACAATTAACTGTTTAAAAAATCTGAATTCTCAGTGTGGAAAATTCATTAAAATAAGGTAAGCTTGTTTAAATTTTCAAGGAAATTCACTACTTTCAAATGTGATAAGTAACAAATTTAGGACCCAAAAGCACAGAACAATTGTCACGAAGTTATTGTTATATTATTTGATATATTATACAAACTATTTAACATAATGGAAAAAGGGAAAGGATATTCTTATGACAACTTGCAACTCTCCATTCTGACTTTTTTATACTATCACTGTCTTTTCCTCAAATAGGAAGATAATGTAAGTGGAAGGATTTGTAAAGAGCTTTAAAAAAAAACCCTCAATGTCAAACTAGCTTAAATTAAAATCTAGAGCATCCAAAGGACATAAGTCATGTATTGTGAAGCAAGAGACCACAGACCAGAATGAACAAACACTTGTACAACTATCGGTTTATCACGACTAAGTTGCATGAACATATGGTCACTGAAGGGTTTATTTGAAATTCTAACTGCATCTAAGTTTTATTTTCTAATTCAAGATTTTAAAATGTATTTTGTTTAATTAAAAGTTGAAATCACAGTGCCTTTTTCAACCCTATTTCATTTAACAGAAATTTCCCTTTGGGAGAAAATATTATAAACGCTTTCTTTTAAAACCATACAGCTCTCAAAAATTAAAATTACCAAAAATTAGTTTATATTTTTTTCACCTACAACAAATATACTACTATATTGGAGACAAAAAAAAAAAAATCAGCTTTTTTTTTTTAAATTTCTTACTTTCCTTCATATATTGATTCTTGAACCTCTTAAACAACACTGAAAAGAGATTTCTGAAACTGGTGATAGAAATTAATTTACGATTTAGGATATATGGCATCACTAAGCTTATGTATTATAGCAAAAATTCTAGAATTTATAAAATAGTGTAGAACCATTTCAAAAATATATTTTTACTGTGTTGCAAACTGACTTTCAACAAAAAATGCAGGTACTTAAGTGTCACTGTGGGTTGTTGCATGGCTGTAGCATAATAGCATCTTGTCTTCCTGAAACCCACACCCCTCACCTCTCAGGTATTCCACAGTTGAAGAAGAAAGTTTTAAGACTAGGTCTACAGAGTATAATCCTAGGCCTTGAGAATATAATCCAAGTCTCTTTCCTAATTTGTACAGAATAAAAAAGCCTATGTGTTTTACCTGTCTACTCAAAGAAAAGCAATTGATATTAGAAACAACTGCATTTATTTTTCATGGAAAGTAGCATTTCAAAATATTATTTTAAATCAACATAGAAAAGGAAAAAGAGAAAAAATGAAACAGGATAAGAAACCAAACTCTTGCCAAGAAATATATAAGAGAATCTGTCTTTGAAAAATATTTCTGGGATATTTTTCATTTAGAAAATGGTATGAAAAAGATTTACTGTTTTCCAGTCCTTGAATCTTAAAATATATTTGATAATCTAAATAGCAGGACATGGAGAACAGTTTCAGCCAACTGTGGCGCACAATGGCACATTTACAGAATTTTAAATATTTCTTTTAATAATTGATGTAGTCATTTTGAATCATTCTGCATAGGATATCAGGTGTGAGCAGATTGCATTAACGTTGCTTAAACATTTCAACTTGTCAGTATGGCCAACTCGATTTCGGAAATATTTGCAGTATTTTCCCATCGAAACAGTAATAAAGGCAAAATAAATATATGCCACTACTTTATAATCACCGAACATTAATGAATATTTTATGTCTTTTTAAATCTCCCTGTTTAATTTAAAAGGGTGAAATTAAGTCTCCTCCCTGCAATATGCCAATTATCTGTAAATCAAACAATAACTTGGCCATTATGCTCCTTTTTGTTAATATAAGAGAAGCTAATTTGAAAACACTGAATGGCATTTTTAGACTATCAGTTTAATAGTCCTTTCTGCCCTCTTGTGGGAGAAAGTAGAAACACTCAAACAACAAAACTGGAAATGTTAAAAAAAAAAAAAAGTAAAATTTTAGCAATAAAAATTCCATCAGAAAGAAAAATAAAACAATCTCTATTTAACCATCATGTATTATACTAGTCTTTAATTTAAGAAAAATAAATTAACAGAATGAAATTTACCTCTCATCTGTGCTTTTCTTGATTAAACTAGAGTTATTCTGAAACTAAATTTCCTTAATTATATTCAATATATAATTTAAATTTTACTATCATGAAATTCTCAGAATAACTCTGTGTAAAAACAACAATGGTTTTTCAAGTAATTAAAAATCTAAATACAGAGACTAGAATACCCATTATAGAGGTTAAAAATGAAATGGCAATTAATATACTTTAAACCATGAGGAAAAATCAAATAACTCAAATTTATGATTCAAATTAGGGGCCGAAAAAATTTTCTTAAATTTTAGTTACTAGTCAATAAACTATTCTAGTGATAAAGAGAGAAAATAAACTTCAAGCAATGAGTTATTTATGCCAAATTCAGAAGCTGAAATTCATTGATAAAACGTGACAAAAGAAAATTAATAGTCTAGCCATTACTGAAACAATTCATATGCTTCTGCAAAATTATTAGGGGAAAAACAACTTGTTCTTTCAATATGACATGAGTAATCACTTTAAGCAATTTAGTCCAAGAAGAAAATTTATGAAATAATCCAAGATTAAATATGATTAATTCTCTTTAAAAAACATTAAAACAAATGACTGTCTTCACAACTTACAAGGAATAGTGTGACAAAATCATCATTTCAGTGTTTCTAAACACAGGTCCTATCATATACACATTTCCCCTCATGGAGATAAATTACTAGCTTTTAGGTAGGTGGGGCCACAGGTAAGAAGGTACCTCTTCTCTCTTGGGGGAGGTTCTTTTTTGAAACAGTGACCCTGGTTGGCCATGTTGAAGAAAAATATTGACCCTATAAATAGACTCTTTTCAGATATTCTGAGCTAAATGACTGACGGTTTCCAAGAGCATCTAACAAATACTGCCCAAGACTGGAATTGTGCTGCTTAAGAAAAGCCTCCTCAAATTCCTTTTGGAAACAGGCAAGGTACACATTATAAGTAATATATTTGAGAGCAACCTTTCAAATAAAATATAAGCGGGTTCGAAAATGCATTCTGTCAACAGTTTCCAAATTAATATTTTGAATAATTACAATAAAACCATGAAATATATTACATAATAATGAACATTTCGAAGCAGGGTTTTAAAGTGACTATTTTAAGAAATATCAAGCGTTCCCATTTACAACATCTGTCTTTCTAGGTCAAGTCATTTAATATATCTACAGTAATCATGATGCTCCAGTTAATTAAAATTAAGAACCCAATAATGAAACATAAAGAGAGTTTCCAACCAGAACAGATAAGCCCTCTTTAACAGGGTCAACATTAGCTATAATGAGCTACCTTTATTCCTTAGCTGCGAGACATAACTCACCTCTTGAATGGTACTGCTTCCGGAGAAGTTCAGGTTGTACTCCCGCTGGACTTCTCGGTGGGTGATGATCAGCATGAAGTTTTGATTTAATGACTCCTGCAGGGCACTGAAAGGGTTGAAAGAAAAACAAGAAACTCTGAGATGAACAAGTTCTAGCTTGCTTTACAGCTAGCTGCAAAAACCCCAGGAGTACCATAACCTCCACACAGGCATGTCCGGGCCCAATGTTATCATCTTTTCAGCTCCTAAAGGCAAAAGAGCATGCTGAGAACAACCAAGGGGAGCTAACCTGTTAACTCCTTCTCTACCAAGGTGTTTTTAAACTTCAATTTTAAATACTTGCATACATAAGAATTTTCTACAAGTCATATGCTATTGTCTGTATATGTATTTCTTCCAAGAGAACCAGATTTGTCAATTATATCAAATTCCGGGTATGTTACAAAAATGTACACTCAAAGGCTCTTATTCAATTCCAAGTAAAATAGCTGTTCTGAAAGAAGAAAAATATGAAACTATTATTTATACTCATGAATGTTGTATAATAGAAATATGGTTTAAGTCAAAATTCAGAAGATACTGAAATCTATAGAACTTTACTTGCTATATCAAAATTCCTTCAAAATAACTGTGCTTTCACTTAAGACTAAGAAATATATAGAATTCAGAAAATGGAGAATTCAGAGTAACATTAAACTCTATGCCAAAGTTCCAAAATATTAGAAATGTGTCAAAACCACGAAGAGTAAATAAAATTAGCCACATGTCTGAAGAAGCATAAGTCACGCTCCTATTTGTTTATGATAATACTAAGAAGCATTATCAGCATTGAAAATAAAAATCTATCACCATTATTTATGAATAATCTGTACTGCCAGCCTCAAGTGTAATTATGCCATGCTATGGAATCAGGAAAATATTTTGGATGTGCTATATGGTTCTGGCCTCATTTGCCAATCTGTAACTATGTGATAAACATACATGCAACATAAGATTAGAATTGTACAGTTAATCTGTTTGCTCTATTGTCTCCTATAGAGTTCACAGGTTAATTACAGACTAAAATTACCTGACAAACACCAATATACAGCATGAAATACTATTGATCAAAATCAAAGGAAATGATACCCCACAAAGTAGTTCCTTTGTCATTGTCTCCTTAGCACTTAAGCATAATATCTGGGACACAGCAGATAAATATTGATTGAATAATGAATAAATCGTGAATTTCTAGAAGGCAAGAGTCTTATTTATTTTTGTATCACATACAGCAATGTCGCCTTCTGGAAAACTACCATGTGATTTAAGTTTTTGATTTTGATTCAATTATTTATCAACATTAAATCAATGCCTTCACATTATTCCAAGTGTTAAGAAAACCAACTGAAATAATACATAGTTCCTATCCATGAAAAGCTTCACAATCTAATAAAGGTAGACAGATACATAAATAGCCATAGTGTGATGTAAGACGTACAATTAAGAAATTGAAAAAAAGTACAATGAAAACTGAGAAGGAAATGCCTAACTCTCTCTCATGAAAGGGGAAAGAGGTAAGGGAAAAGTGTCAGAGGAGAAAAAATATGTAAGTTAAAATATGAACAGTAAGTAGAACCTTATAGAGTTATCACCTGTAAGGGATGACATTTTTGTTTTGTTTGGGGAAAAGAGATGGGTAGCACTTTTTAGACAAGAAATAATATGTGGAAGAACAAAGCATCCATTCATTCTGTTAACATATATTTACTGAGTACCTACCAAATGTTTATGACACTGTTCTAGTTGCTAGGGATACAGTGGTAAACAAGAAATACATGGTCCCTGCTTTCATGAAACTTACATTCTAATAAAGGACATAAATAATAAAGTAAATGGATAAGAAATTTTAGAGAATGCTAAGTGCTTCAACAGAATAGTTGGGGAAATCATCTCTGAGGAAGTGACATTTAAATTGAGGCTGGTATGATAAGAAAGAGATAGCAGAAGTCTGATCATGTAGGTCCTTGTAGACCACAGAAAAGAATTTGATATTTATAGTAATTACAAAGGAAAGCCATTGGAGGGTTTACACAAGTAAATGGTCAAGATCGGACTTACATTTATACAATATTATTCCAGCTGCTCTGGTTATGGTAAGAAAAGAATGAAGGCAGGATGAGCAGATAGGAGGCTAGTCTTAGCAAGAAGTGATAGTGGATTGGATGGGGGTGGTAGAGGCAGAGATGGTGAAGAGTTATCCAGTTCAGAAGTATTTTGAAGGTAGAAGCCAGACAACTTACTGAAGGACTGTGAGAGAAAAAACAACCCCAAAGTTTCTGGCCTGAGCAAGTAGAATGGAACTGTACTTAACAAAGAAAACTGGGGTGAAGACAGGCTGGGTGGAGAAATTGAGAGTGAAAGGTTTGGGATATAATCTATTAGATATCCAAAAAGAAGTATCGTGTACAGTTATATGTAAGAGTTGAAGGTCAAGTAAGAGATCTCGGAGTAGAAGAGTCACAGAGTATAGATAGTATTTAGATTTTGTGGTCAAAAGAAATCACCTAAGAATACAGATTAGTTAGAGAAAAGGAGAGAGGGGAAGATGTAGCCCTGGAGCATTCCAATAATTTGAAATCAAGAAGAGGAAGAGGAGTCAGTGTAAATAAATAGTCAATGAGATAAGAGAAAAACTAAGAAAGTCTAGTATAAGGGAGCCAAAGGTAATTTTCAATTAGGAGGGCATGAACAATTATGCCAAATGATGCTGAAATATTAAGTGCAGAAAAATGACCATGTTCAGGAAACTGAAAATCTCAGTGTGACCACATGAAGGATGTGTTTAGCCTCTAGCGAGGCTAAAACAGCTGGCTGGGTCAATGTTCAATATATATATGTTAAATGAATTTGGGGTGGGAAGTGGTAAGTAATGGAAAGCCTACTTGAAGTTTCAAGGCCTTTTACAGGTATATCTATTTCACAAATATTCTCCAAATTTTGGCTTCTGCTGTAGAGCCTGGCTAACTTGCCCTCATGTCAAAACGTCACACCATACTCACTTCAATCTATGTTCATGTTGTTCTCATCCTTCTCCCATCCAAAATACTGCACAGCTTTTAGACCACCTCATGACCTACCATCTGTATTTATTATAGACCACCACTTCTCTGAATTCCTATATCATATACTTTATTTAATATGTAATTATAGCATGTCATACTAAAAGGTGATTCAATTCAAACCTATAAACATTTAAGGAATAGCTCTGTATATCCTGAAACTAGATACAAAGAATTACTAATTCTCGTTATTTGAGTCTACCTGTGAAGTGTCATTTTATTCACAAAATTAGGGTTCACAAAGGTTAAGAAATTGCCCAAGGTTATGCAGCCATAGAAAGATAGAACTCAGTTTCTAAACTATATTTGATTCTATGTTTACATGACAGCATCCTATCTCCCAAATGGCTAGCTAGGCTGCTTTGGGGATAAAAAGATGAATACAAATCCAGCCTGCTAAAAGTTTGCAATTCATTCCTTCTTTCTTGAATTATTTGATTCCTATTATTTGTAATAATACAGGAATAAAAAACATAATCACTGACCTCAAGACAGACTATTCAGAGAGGTTAAAAGATATAAAAATTGTAGAGAGTCCTTTTAAGTTCTATGAAGGATAGATGGTAATTTGAAAAGTAGATATGGAGGATGAATTTTAGATATAGACTAGGTTGAACAGAGATAGAGACTGGAGAATATAGAGAAGGGTGTAGAAAGCAACAAGGAAGAAGTATAAGGGGATGTGAAGAAGGATTTGTGAAAGAGAAAACTTGAAAAACATTAAGGGCCTACATTATGGGGGCTTCAAATGACAGGCTAAGGAGCTCAGAATTCCTGAAGTGTTGATTATTATACAGATCCTTCTTTATCTTCACATATGAATCTACACATACATTTCATACTTTTAGTGCTTGCCTTTATGCAATTCCTTAGATACGTCTCTTGATATTTACTGGCAAATTTGTGCAATAACTGCAGAAAGGTTTGCCAAGATCAGCACTGACTGCCAAATTACTCTAGAAGAACACCAATTTAGTCTATTTCTACAATTCCTCAATAGCCCTGGGGGAGGGTAAGTTGGCAAGAAAAAATATTTATGGCCTCAAACTGCTCTGGAGTCATAGATCCAGATTTGAATCACTGCTCCACTACTTGCTAGCTGTATAACCTGAAATGTCAGTCACACATTCTTTCAATAGTACTTATTATCTGCCACATTCAAGGCCTTATTTTAGGCGCTTAATTACTCTGTATATTCTCAGTTTCCTCTTCAGGAAAAAGATAATAATCCTCACTTCATTGAACTATGAATACTAAATTTTAGAAAGCCAAGTGGAAATGTTTATTGTACATATTTTTAAGGTGACCTGTTATAACTTATTGAAAATAGAATACTTTTGAGAGATATCCATACTTTAAAATCTTTCAATGACAGTGAAACATTAACAAAAGGATCTATGGTGCTTTACGGCAGTTATTTTTCATGTTTTAGTTCCATTCCTCTACAGGAATTCATAGAAGATAAAAGCTATTTTGGTGCATTGAACATATTGTATTTTATGCCTAATGTTATCCAGACTCTCAGTGTCCTTTTTTATACAAGTCTTATTTGGAGTTCATATATCACATTCATGCTCCTTGTGAGAATGGTTTGAAGGAGTATCTGTGACATCAGACTTCAGACTGATTCATTCGCTTAGCCATTAATAATAATGGCTAACCTATAATGAGTTCTACTATGTATCAGGCATTAAGAGTCTAATGTCAAGTTTATGAAGTTATTATTATCATTTACATTTTGCAGATGAGGAAACTGATGTTAAGCTACTTGTTTAGTGCCACACACACAAAATAAGTAGCAGTGGTCCAGGTCTAACTCATGATTTGTCCTCTGGGTACCAGGGAAGGGAACCAGTAAGATCATATTTCTGCCTTCAATGAGTTTACTGAGGGATGGGCAGAAAACTTAGAATTCACATATGCTACTGTTTGCTAAGAACTCTAATACCATTTTTCCTAAGGTGTGATGGAAATAGAAGAAGAATACCTAGTATTAGACCAAGGAGGCTTTCCACAGAATCTGGCATGTGAACTAAGTTTTGTTTCTTTGTTTCATGAAGTTTTTTCTCTGGGGGCGGTGGGGTGTGGAAAAGGAAGAGGAAAGACTATAAGAAATTTACCATGGTGATATGCATAATTTACAAAGACTTTATTGCTAATATATTATCTAGGCAAAATGATTCTAGCTGCTGCTTAGCGGAATAAGTTGAGTCTTAGTTGCTTAATCTAAGAGCATTTTTTCCCCTAACAGTGTCTTCCAAATGGTTGATTAGGATAGTTAGCCATGGTTAATCCACCTTCAAGGATCCTCTCTTTTACCTTCAAAACCCAAAGTCATTCATGCTACTTCAACTTTTGACCTTTAAAGTAGCTCTGAGGATGATTGTCAACCAAAGTAGGTAGGTGAGAAATAATATAAAACAGATTCTTTTTTTTTTTTAATGTCATGTTTTCAATTAGGGGGAGAAGGAAAGGTGTAAGCAAACAGAAACTTTTTAAAAGCAGTTTGAATTTTAACTCAATGCAATAGATGTTTTGATAGAACATCTATTCTCTCCTCACCGGTTTTTAATTTTTCATTCTCCATTAAGATTTTCCTTTTAGTTTGAATATTGACATTTATCAACAAGGAGATGGTTTTGTTTCTACAAACAGACAAGGACCATTAAAACTTCCCATTGCTCTACCCTCAGATACAGACTGAAATTAATATTTAAAATGTAATGAGAACCACATACATTGTCCCCAAGCTTTGAGCTAATGGCTATTTGCAAAAAAAAAAACAAAAAAAAAACAAAAAAACAAAAACCCCAAAAACAAAACAAAAAAGCCGTATGATACAATAAATGTGAACATTTTAAAGTAATTAGTAGGTAAAGTGCTACACATTTTCACATATACCATCTCGTAATTCTCTCAGACAGGTTCTTAATTTTAAAACTGGGGTTGAGGGAGATAGGTAGAATATAAGAGAGAGAACTATAAAAAGTTTAGATAGATAGATAGATAGATAGATAGATAGACAGACAGATAGATATCCACTCCCTTAAAATTTTCAGTATTATAACTAAGCATTGATATCTAAGCCACCAATACAACTCTAGAAATAGTTTGAGTACAACAGCCCTTCTCTGCTTTCTTTTTTGTTCACAAGTCTTGAGCTTCCAGTGCTCATTCATTAGCAGAATATCCACCTGTGCCAGAAGAGATCCCATTCCAATTGAGCTGTGAACATTTATCAGGAACAGAGAAATCATCTGTAAAATATTTTCCTTCTAATGAGTTCCAAATTCATTTTAATTCATTGGCTTAGTTTAATATATTTTATATCCCCTTCCAGGTTTTTTGTTTATAAGGGGGAAATAATGTACAGCAAATTTTAACACAAAGGCCACAATAAATAAAGCTACATTTTTATACATATGAACATAAAAGCCATAAATTATTAGCCTCTCTATGTCAAGTATTGATAAAAGTAACAACATTAAGAAAATAAATGTAACAGTCTTTACTGTCTTGACTGAGTATATTTCACATTGAGAGAGCATCAAGAATAATAACAGTAATTTAAGGATTTCCTCTCTAGCAATTCCTTGAATCAAGAATCTTCTTAAAGTCTTCAGTGGGCAGAAGATTTGACTAGGCTAAACCACATCCCTCCTATTAAAACAGTAAGAGTTCTAGAGGAAGCACTCACTGTTATAAGGTATAAATCTACCAAGATTAAACAACTAGACTAAAAAAACAACAAATTCAGACTTGGGCTTCAAGGCTGTTATGGACTAAATATTTGTGTTCTCCCTCAAATTCACATACTAAAAGCCTCAAATTCACATACTAAAATCCCCAGTGTGATGGTATTTAGAGGTTAGGGCCTTGGAAGGTGATTAAGTTTAGATGAAGTAGTGAGAGTGGGGCCCCCAGAATGGGATTAGTGTCTTCATAAGAAGAGGAAAAGAGACAGAGTTTTTTCCTCTCTTCTGAGGTGAGAACACAGGGAGAAGGCAGCCATCTGCAAGTCAGAGGGCCCTCGCTAGGAACCAAATCTGCCAGCACCTTGATCTTGTACCTCCTAGCCTTCAGAATTATAAGAAATAAATGCCTGTTGTTTAAGCCACCCAGTCCATGGTATTTCGTTATAGCATCCTGAGTTGACTGACATAAGGACTTTTAGGACTTCTATATTCACAGCACTCAAGTAAAGAGCTATCATCAGTTCAGCACAGGCTTACAAATGTCTGTCTGTCTGTAAACATCTGTATACACACATCCGAATGAAAATCCCACTTATTAAAATCCATGGTAGAAAACAATATGCTTTTGTTAAAACACAGAACTAGGGGATGCTTAAGAATTGTGCATTTATTGTATGTAAATTTTATCTCCACAAAAAATTTTATTGGCCCCATATTTTAACTTTGAAAATACAACACATTTTTAATTAATGTAAATGAAAACCATGAATTTGTTCCCAATGCTACTTAATAAGTCTATATGTCCAGTGAACCAAGAGGGGTTATTGGTGGTAAAATTATACTTCTTAAATCAATGCTATTTATGTAGTTAAGATGAGTAAAATATTAACACCAACATAGGGATCGAAATCTCCTGTTTCATTCCT
>NW_006441955.1:3797236-3857194 GCF_000325575.1 Pteropus alecto
ATAATTGTAAAATAATAGGCTTAGAAGGTTCATTTCCAATAGATTTTATTTTTTTAAATACGACCTGATATTGAAGCGAAAACAGCAAATTACGGTGACTTTTTATTATAAAGATGTAAATAGTAAACTTGGAATGTGTTGTTGAATTTTTCACTAATATTTTACAACATCTCATTCCAAAAGGCATTACAAATGTTCTCTCTTTTGTCTCTTTGGGAATATTTTATGATCTACAATGATCTTTTTATCCTTTTAGATACATCAAGATCTTAAATTAAAAAGCATGACACATGGCAATTTAAATTTCCATTCTAAACTTATAGTCATATTAGCTCTTGTCAACAGAAGACCAAATTTACTATAATTATGGATTATTTACACTAAAACAAAATAAGAAATCAATATGTAAATGTAATGTTTGTTGTAGCTAATGCAGCCAGCAATGACAGATTAGGTTCAAATAGCAATCAGTTTGAAAATCTGGCACATATGTAAATGAGCTAGGGACTTGATGTTTACATTTGACTGTATTTCATTCAGGATTTTTAAATTGTCTCAGGAACAGCGTAAAAAGAAAATGTTAATCTTTCCACGATAAATACAATTTGAGCCCTCATCATAACTGAAACTAGGTTTTTGCTCCTGTCCAGCTAAGCTAACATATGATACTAATAATTCTGAGCTGCAGATTACGTCATTCTTAATTAACACTCTGCTACAGTTGTTAACATCCTCCAAGACACCATGTTATCATCACCACAAGTTCTGTAACAATCTTAAAACCACGTTTATCAAAGGTTGGCCTCTTACTCTGCAGTGACTTTTAATTGCTTCTTTTGCTGGCAATTAAATGTCTATATAAACAAACATTTGGTTTCACATAATTCTTAATAACATTTTTCAGATGATTTCAAAGTTCAAGTGTCCTTATGTCTATAATTAGTGTATCAATATAGTGATATATTGGATTCCGTATTAACCAAAATTTATAAGATTAATCAAAATGTGGTAATTAGTGGTGATAGTGATATATTGTGATTTATCAAGTAGTTCATAGCAAAACTGTCAAAATATAATTCTATCCATCTAGACAAAATATGAAGAAAGCCCCCCCAAAATTACATTTACAGATACATTCATTTTTGTTTATTGAATTACTGACCAAGTTAATCAACCTGCAGTTCTTTTTCAAAGTGTGATGTTAACAAGCTAATCTCAATAGTCACTGACCTATCAACAGGCAGTAAACTATATAAATGGATGCAGTACATCAATCCAATTAGATGTGTTGTGATCTCCATCAATGCTTTAACTGGGGACAAGTTTCTTCTTTCATCCAGAATGCATAACTTTAGGAAAATGTCCGCTTCTTCTTAAAATGAGCCACTTTTCAGTAGCCATTTACTGAAACATTTATCAACCCAACACTTCTTAAATTTCACTTTTATAAAATCTAATAGCACTCACTAGAATTAAAGTTGAATGGTAATACAATAATGCACTTGAAACCGTGATTATTTCAACTTATTCTTGAGACACTTTAATAATAAATCAATAAAATACAATATAAATTTATAAATAAAATAAATTTATTCTTGAGTTACTTTAAAAATGGTATATCAAATTGTTATCAAAATTGTACTGATTACAACACTAGTGTAATATTTTCAAAGATGAATCTTTTGTAAAAACAAAAAAAAAGTTGTTTTGTAAAGCATTTTAGAAGAAAAAATCCATTCAGAACATTTACTTGCTTATATAAAGCTTTCTGAAAACTGTCATTTATTAAGGCCTTTTTTCTGTCACACTGCTAAAATCTCACAAATATTAATCAATAAAAAGCCACCATGAAGAAGACATACTCATAGAACCATTTTAAATGACATTTCAGAAAACTTTTTTCAAAAAAACCTATTGCTTTTTTTCTAGTTTAAAAATAAAAATACTTAGCCAAAGAAGTACCCCACTGGAAATTGTTCATATCTTCCTGAAGGAGCTACATCACCTCTTCCATTAATTTAAAGGGATTTATTGAGCATCTACTATAGTCTAGTGGGCATTGCTCCTAGTTTACACACGAACTAGGTTGAAATGAGACTTTATGTTGAGGACCAAATTGACTTTGACCTTTTGTGCAATGCTAAAAGGCAATATGATGAGTGGTTTGGAGTTAAGAACCATATGAGAGCCAAGAATTGGCTCACCTATTAACTAGCTCTGTGATCTGGGAAAGAGAAACTAATGAGCGCCTGCATTGTGCCAGGTCCAATGCTCACATGTGCTATTTTATTTAATCACACTAGCCCTCTCCAAAAAGCTCTGAGAGGTAGAAATTATCATCCTCATCACTCTGGGTGAAGAAGCTAAGGCCTAATGGACTATTTAACTTCCTCTATGTGTACCTGAGTTACCTCAGTCACAAAATGATACTAGATTAGATGATTGCTTTAACTCCTTCCAAACATGATGTCCTAGAAATTTCCTCTCATTCTAACTCAGAGCTCTCATGGATGTGACTCTTCTCGCATTAAGGAAGTACACCAAACACTGAAATAGCAGGATATGGACAAAAGAGTGAAAAATATTCCAAGGATTAACATTTGTGCAGAGACTGTGAAGTGTCAGGGTAACAGAAGTAAGATGAGAGCTATTTGAAAGCATCCTCAGAATGTCCTCCTAATAAATGAATCCCACAACAGTTATCTCAGTTATCTCAGTTGGTATAATAGGGGCAGATGAGTGTTTAGAATGACCTCAGTAATGGGTGGGAGAGATGAGCAAGAGAAAAAGAAACAAAAAGGTACAATGCTTGTATGAGTATCAATATACATACCACCCAGACCATGGCACCTCTTAGCTAGGAGTACAAGATACTCACTACCACAGTTGCTAGATGGTTACAAGCAGAGACAGAGGAAGAATACTTCAGTCTTTCCATTATACCATGCTTAATGGATATAGTGAAGTGCTTATCAAAGGCAGAGTTAGCAGGGAGCTCAGGGATCATGAGAAGAATGGTTTTGTTTTTTGGGTTTTTTTTTTTTTTTGGCTTTTCTTCAAGCTTCTGCCTCTGCTCATAGGGAGAATACTGTTTCTACTGCTTTTCCCCACAAAGGAAGAGTCTAAATGAAAACACTTTTAACTTTTCTTCCCCATTCTAGACTTGATTCTCCCAGGAGAAGAGAAGAGACTATTACAATTATTCACAAGCTCACACATTATATTAGGTTAGGTTTCCCAGAAGTCAGGGACGAGGCTATCACCTTCCTCTTTCACCTTCTATATCCTAGGATTAAATTCTCTTCTGCTTCTTACCCTCTGTCACCCTGGACAAAACTTGCCATGAACTCTCTAAGCTGTCTTCCCTATGTGACTAGGCTGGGGAGGCAGACCTATTGCATCAGTCCATCAGGCTCTAAAGACCCAGTCATAACTCTTTCTAATGCTACCCAAGCACGTGAGTCCTAAGATTTAGATCTAGAGTGAGAGGTAAAAAACCCCACTTAGGACTCTAGTCTAAGCCACATGTTCCATCAGGTGCTAGTCTGGCTATTAAAGCAGTTTTGTTTTTCAATTTGGATATGATTTTGTGTGTAAAATCCACTGTTAAGAAACCCAGAGGAAAGGAAGAACTAAGAATCGGTCGCCTAGGAATCTAGAAAAGCCTCTTTATTTTCTGGTAGCACATGAGGTCCAGGGCAGAAGAGTGACCTGTCCTAAGCCATACAATGATTCTGTGGCAGAGGTGGGGCTAGAACTCTTGACTTGCGACTCCTCAGTTACTTCCACAGTACCTACTGGAAAATATTACTCTCTACCCTCACTTAATTTAAGGCTACTGTCACCTGCTTTCCCACTATTGGTTTTCCAAAGACAAAAAAAAAAGGCCATATATTTTAATGCCAGTGTTTTACTCAATTATCACAGGAGTATCAGTTAGCTCTCTGAATTTACTCCTGCTTTCACAAATAGCAACTAATTCAAAGTCATAGTGGAAAGTAACTTCACAATTCAGAGGCCACACAGGAGGATTACTTGCTTGACTGTATGACCAGAGCTCAACAACATCTCCAGAGAAGTCACGAAAATATTAACTGGAACCATCCTCCCAGTATAAAAATGTCAAAGTTCAACAGTAAACTCAGTTACTACTTGCAAAAGGGACAACTACACACAAAGCATACCTTATTTTCTATCATCTTGCCATAAAAATTAAGAAAATCTATATAATTAAAATGGAGCTGGATATTTTCATCACTTATTTGAATGTGACCAAAGCAAAGTTGAAAAGACTTGTCTTTTTTTAACCAAGCCATCCTCTCAGTCCTTTTCTAGCAAATTGATCATTAGTAATACCAAATTCCAAAATGTTAAACCTTCTCCAACTAGTATGTTTACACGTGGTCTGTGGGCTTTGACACTAGCTATTTCCCTTGCCTAGAGTACTCTTCATTTTGATGGCTCCTCAATCATTTGAGTCTCAGCTTAAATGGTACAACTTTAGACAGGCCTTTCCAGAGCTACAGTAGTCACCCAATTACTTATCGTGTCACTCTCTTTTAGTATTCTGCAAAGCTCTTATTATTATCTGATATTTTTTCTTGTTTATAGTTTGTTTCCTATTCCTATACCCTACCCCACTTCTACACATATTACATTGTAAACTCCATGAAAGCAGGCATCTTGTCATCTTGTTCCTCATTGTATCCCTAGAACCTAGAACAAGGACTTAAAACATTGTAAGATGGTATTCAAACTGTACCTAATAAATGAGTGAATAATTGACATCCTACATGAATAAAAGGATAGATAGACACTCCATTTATTTGAAAAAAACTTTAAGATTAGTTTGATAATTAGCAAAATAGCCAATGAAGAGACTACATATGCATGGAACAAAAATCGCATTCTTTAATTAGTCATAAAAGTTTTCATATTCATTATAACAACTGTTTGTTAATTAAGGGCCTCTTTCATGATCTGAGGGAGATGTTCAGTAAGAATTCTCCTGCCCTTCACAGTTCAGGATCTGATTGGAAAGAAGGTAGCCATACCTGAAATAATACTAGGGAAACCAAGACTCAAAAGAAAGGTATTACCTGAGACCACAAAACCAGTGCAGGTCAGATAAAGGACTGACCAGTATGTGACTATAAAGCCACAGTCTCTTCCATTACTCTACACTATGAT
Source organism: Pteropus alecto (assembly GCF_000325575.1). Lineage (NCBI taxonomy): Eukaryota > Metazoa > Chordata > Mammalia > Chiroptera > Pteropodidae > Pteropus > Pteropus alecto. Next base: position 3,802,427 of record NW_006441955.1, read on the forward strand.
GGGGAAAACTATAAAGAACATTGGACAAAAATAAAGGCTAAGCTCATGCCAGAGAGTAGAGATTGTCTCACTTATTACATTTATGGGACACTTGTAAGATCTTCTTTTCCCCAAATATCTAATCTCTGTTCTGCATGATGCTTGATATCCTACTACTGGAACTTTAATTCTTAGCTTTGGTCTCTTATAAGAGGCAAATATCCACAAATATTTCTAAGTACTTATTATGTTTTGGGCACTCTTTTAGCTGCTGAAGATATACTAGTGAACAAAAAACGGGTCCCTGAAATCTTGTAGCTTTACACTGTAATGAGGGAAACAAACAACAAATATGAATATGAATATATTCTAATATTACTAATATAATGCATTGCAATGATAAAGCATGATAAAGTGAGAAGGTATGACAGAGTTTAGACAGGGGAATCAAGAAAAGCCTCTCTGAGGATGTGACCTTTGAGAAGAGGTCTGAATAAAGGGAAGGAATGAGCCAAGTTGATAACTGGTGAAAGACTGTTCTAGTCAGGGAAATAGCAAAGTGCAAATGCCCTGAAGTGGAAGTACGCTTAGAATGTTTAAAGAAGAGCAAGGAGGCCAGTGTGGCTGGCAAGCTATGAGCCAGAGGGAGAGTGATAAAGGATGAAATAAGAGAATCTGGCACGAGATTATGTAAGTCCTTTATAGGCCATAGTACTTATAGGGCACAACATTTATACCTAGGTTTATATTTTGTAATGCAGCAAGTCCTCACTTAACATTGTGTATGGGTTCTGCGAAATTAAGCAAAATGACGTATGACAAAACTAATTTTACCACAGGCTAATTGATATAAACAACAGTTAGGTTTCTATGGCATCTACCAACTTTATAATGAAATGACGTTAAACAAAAAAGACGTTATTTGAGGACCTGCTATACAGACTAAAGTTAATCAGTATCTCTAGCCTTCTTCGAACAAGTCCCTAAGCAAATTCTCAATAATCACTTTCTCTCTTCATCAACTCACCACTACCCCTAAATCAGTGATCGGCGAAATATGGGTAATAATACCTATTTATGATTTACCATGAGAAATATATAAAGGGCTTGGAAAAAGCCTGTCTTCATAAGTGGTATTTATATCACTGTCACTTACCGTATATTTTTAACTTCATACTTCCTAAAGATCATTATTCTTGTAACTGTTATCTATCTTTTATTTCAGTATTACCTATAATTTGCACTTTGTCGTCGACTATTACTAGTACAGCTCCGAAATCCAGAACCCAGAAATGTTCTCCATTTGCTCCAATCTTCTATTCTACCTTTCCTACTATTTCTAAATCTGCTAGCTAACTTCATTTCAACACTTAATCCCTGGACTCTACCCTGCCTCCCTGCTATGAACTGAACTACATAACACCTAGAAGTCTTATGTTGAAGTTCTAACCCCCAATATGGCTGTATTTGGAGATAGTTGTAAAGAGGCAATTACAATTAAATGAAGTCATAAGGGTGGGACCCTAATCCAATAGGACTCGTGTCTTTATAATAAGAAAAAGAGAGATCGGAACTTGCTCTCTGTCATGTGAACATACAGCGAGAAACTGAGCCAGGAAGGGAGCTTTCACCAGAAACCAAACCTTGCTGAAATCTTGATCTTGGACTTTATAGCCTCAAGAACCAATGTGCTTTTTAAGCTACCAGTCTATGGTATTCTGTTGTAGCAGTTTGAGCTGAATACTCCCACATCCTTTTTGGCTACCAGTCCTTTCTTGATTTTGCATTTTCAAATTTTTCTTAATTGCTGTCCCTCTCCTCATACATCTAATAATATTTGACCCTATTCCTCCTTCCCTTCACAGTCGAGTTTTCTGAAAATAAAAGTAACTCCAATGCCCCATTTCTCATTTATCCCTTAAAATTTATATAATCTGGCTTTCATTATATTCCTGCCAAAAATGATCTATCTCAACAAAGTCATCAATTATTTATATGCCAAACTCGATGGCATTTTAAATAACCATCATCCTACTTGGAATATGCAGCAGTATTCTGCACCACTGTACATCTGAGAAAAAAAAAATATAGACAGTAGTACAGATTTCTCAGGACAGTCTCAGTTCTAGACATATGACTTTGAATTACACATGGGACACACATCAGTGATGAGTTCTATTAGCAACTAAGACATGTGGGTTTATAAAATGAGATTTGTGAGTCATCTATACATATTTGGAAACTGAAAGGTTGAGAGTAGATGTCAGAGGTACAGTAACAGTGACTGCTAAGAACGGAACTTTTAAGAACACCAACATTTAGAGCAGATGAAGAAAAGAAGACCTTACTGAGTAGCAGACAGAACACCAAGAGTGAGTGGCATCTAAGGAAAATTTACGCAAAGAGAAGAATAAAAAAAAATCCTAAGACCTTTAATGAAAAGGTTACAAGCTCCTTGAGGACAGAGCTTGTTTTTATCTAGTAGGTAATCAATAAATCTTTGATAGACTGAATCTTTCCTATATTATGAAACAAGTATAAAAGTTTTCTCCCTTTCTAATTTTACTATGATTTATAGCATAATCTGAAGTTGTGCCATAGGTTTGGTCCATTCCAATTCCAGTACAACCTATGGCACAACTTCAGATTATGCTATAAATCATAGCAAAATTGAGGTCCTAGCAGCAGGACCTCAATTTTCAATTAATTAGTAAAATCTAATGTATTAGAAAGGTTTTCAAATATTTTCAACTGTTATAAAGATTATGATTTAAGAGTTTGCTCTTAAATTTGCAGAAAGCTTGAAATTCTGTTTTCTGAAAAACATAATTTACTTTAAAATAATTCTAAATAAAATTCAATTATAGGCACTCATATCATATAGGCACTCATATAGGCACTCATAATTTTGCTCTGCTTCCGGTTTTTTTTCCAGAAAGAAATTGTAAATATAAAATAAGACTCAATTACCAGGCACCCCCTAGTGGCAGTAAAATTAATTTAAGAAAAAAAATTTTTGTAAGATAGGTTTTAGAGTTCTCCAAATCTATAGTTTTCACCAAACCTTGAAGATAAAATGTTTTGCCAGTAAATAATTTAAGAGCATGTTATTTGATATCTACGTTTTACTAATAATGTACTGTAACTAAAATTGAATTCACATACTGAAATTTCATGAATATTCTTAAGAATTACAGTAAGTAAAATAATGTATATAAATGCTCTTCAAAGAGTATATAAAGACAAATTGTAAGATTTTTAAAAAATCTCATTCTAAAGAAGAGCCTCCAGGCCTTTTGAGCCACACTTCTCTTGCTCAGGCCTGCTTCCACATCTGGAAGTGTACTTTCCCTTCTAATAAAACTTTTCTTTTCTACTGTAAAAAATAAATAAACACATAACTAAAAATAAAAATAAAAATAAAGAAGAGCCTCCAAAAAGGAAGGCATCTTTGGAATAAAGATTTGTATATTTCTGTCAAGAATCTGAAAGCCATAGGAGCTTGGAGTAGTAGATGGAGAGTCAGATGGAGACTTCAGATTCAGAAGTATTTGCTGTTGACCTTAAAAATCCACACAACTCTTCTAAACACTTCAATTTTCTCATCTACAAAATGGAAGTATCATAGACAGCCTGTGCCCTTGCAGGGTTTGTTATAAAAATCAAGTAAGAGTTGAATGAAAAGGATTACTATTGATATTTATTAGCGTAAATAAATCATTTTAATTATTGTTCTTCGTAATTTCTGCTTTCACATATAATGAACCACTCCTGCATACTGAATTTTTAGAATCACCCTGGCAACTAAAAACAATGCTCCCCATTTTATAAAAATCTAAGGCCCTAGCCAAGCTGGGACTGCAATCCAAAATTGTTCTCAATATCTTGATGTCTTTTGTCTGGAGAGACTGATTATAATTACATTACTTTCCTGAGTCGGTTATAATTAATTTTATTTAAGAGTGACACTATAATACCAATGTTATCTAGTCTGTTTAAAGAAAACTGATACTTTATAAAGAAAGAACCTAATGTTTGTCATTGTACTGGAATTGGAATGGTGGAATCTAGCAGCAGGATCTCATCAAAGTTCTGCACTTCAATTAATGGGCAGTTTATCATCCAACTCCCTTCCATATTCCAGCATCCACTGACTCATCTCAGAGAAACAAAACAATAAAACCAATTAAACATCAAACCAACCACCTAAATAAAATATACCATTAAAAAAAAATCCCGAATCTAATATGAAGAAAGAAATGGGGATAATTATGTACATAAACTTTCCTATTTTCCTCTACCAATTTCAGAGCTCTTCTAGTCATTTGCCAACTCTAAAACATAACACTAAAAATCATAATTACCTTTTATTTTCTCCCTTTTAGAGTATAAATTAGGTTATAAGTTATAAATATTTCTATGAATTTACCAATTATAACAAAATTCTGCAAAAACAAATCAATTTGATTCATTATGCAGTTTAGCACAGTAATTTTATCTGTCTACTATATTTAATAATATGATGTAGTACAGAACTCAATAGGACATTGTTTTTGGACTCCATTATATAGTTAAGATGTCAAAAGAATATTTTTATTTGGTGAAACATAAAATGAAAATCACAAGTTAAAAATAATTATTACCATAGCCTTTCAAGTTCTGCATAAATTTTGTTGTTTTAAATTGTCTTCCATGAAATCAGAATTGCACATAACATCACACACATACACACATAAATAATCTCTAGTTTTATAAAAAAATATATTAGATTAACACATTGAAAAAATACACCTTGGCTTTTTAGTTAGACTTAATAAAATGTGCATTAATATGACGTTTTTATTAGTAGGCAGAGCCTCTACATGTTCCTCCTCCCACCACCCAGCTACTCTGTGTTTTATGTCTTTTGTTTGGCTTTGAATTTTTCTGTCTTTCTTACTGTTCTAACACAGGAAACAGTATCACTATAACATTGTAAAAATTCCTAATCCAACTAGGGAAGACTAGTTCTATATGAAGACTCATTCTCCAATAAACACTGCATTTCAGAAGCACTGTAGGCCCCTGCTTGCTTGCTTTGGGACTGAGCAACTGTCAATCAAACTAAGGTCGGCCACATGGCAATGAAGAGCATTTCCATTAGCCCAGGAAGACGTTTTTGATAAATCTGTTTAATCATGCTACTGGAAAGTAATAGATTATAATCAATGATATCTCTTGTCTGTTTATAATTATGTGGATTACATACTGGATGACAGTGATTACATTCTGTTAACTAACCTACAAAATAATGTTATACCTACCTAGATAACCATATCTATAACTCTATGTTTATATCATCTGGTGTTTCTATAATCAGGAGGACAAATACTGTTTGGCAGTTTTTAACAGTGTGCAAATTCCACTTCCCATTAATATATGATCAGAGCATAAAAGATAAGGAGCAACCCAAAATATCTTTAAATTCTTAACCTAAAACAACCCTATTAACAAACTACCAAATGCAATTACATTAGATTTAACTTTTTTCAGTTCAGCAGTTTATATTTTAGTAAAGTCAAATTTCATTTTCTTTTTGCTACTATCTACCTGTGATGGTATCATCTATAATAAATATATATTTGGTCTTCTTCAACACACAGCTCCTAAAACCCTTGGAATTTTCTAATTGATAAGAGTGATAAAGGTGAAAAGAGCAAGGAGTCTTTCGTTATTCATAAGAAGCCCCTTTCAACCACACCTGAGTTTGTTAATGAGGTCACTTTTAGAAAACCCCTCAGGATGGAGAATGATGAACAGAGAAACCAACCTTGTGATTAGAGGGTTGCAACTTTAAGCTACCCATATCCCCACCCTCTCCACCTCTGGGAAGATATGGGGCGGGGGGCCGCGGGGGCGGCTAGAGGTTGAGTTAATCACTAATAGCCAATGATTTAGTCAATCATGCTTATGTAATGAAGCCTCCACCAAAAATGCTAGCTGAAAGGTTTTTAGAGCTTCCAGGTTGGTGAACAAGAATTTGTCCATGTGCTAGGAGGATGGCATACTTCAGACTTTACAAGGACAGAAGCTCCTTCGCTTGGGATCCTTCTGGATCTCATCCTATTTATTTCTTCATCTGGCTATTAATTTATATCCTTTAAAATATGCTTTGTAATAAATCTGTAATATTAAATAGAGAACTTTTCTGAGTTCTGTGAGCCATTCTAGCAAATTATGAAACCCAAGTGGGGTAGGGGGTTGTCGGATCCTCCAATTATAGCCAGTTGGTCAGAAGTTGGTCAATTACAGATGACAACCTACACTTGCAACTGCTGTCTGACATGGGGGCAGTCTTGTGGGACTGAGCTCTGAACCTGTGGGATCTGATGCTATCTCCCGGTAGATACCATCACAATTCAGTTAAACTGTAGAATATCTAGTGGATGTTAAAGAATAGCCTGCTGTGTGGAAAAAAAAAAAAAAACCCCACACATTTGGTGGCCAGAAGTGTCCTGTGAGTAATGTAGTAGAGAAAAATATGAATTTTCACCTTCCATTATATAAATAATAAAGATATTTGGTAGGTGGTAATTAAAAAGTTTGACAATAATTGAAGTTAGGGACAAAGGTCTCTCTAAAAAAAAGAAAATGTGTATAAAAATTATAAAACTCTAAAAAACAACTTAAACACAGTTCTGGAATAATACTGTACTGACAAAAATTATTACTCTATCACTAGCATAATCATGTTTACTTTATCTAGCAATAATATTATATAATTAAATATTAAAATAATTTGCTCATTCTATTTCATTGTGAAAACTGAAGAAAGAATGAGACACTCCATTCCAAACAGAAAGTCTTAATAAAAACTTTATATCGAAGAAAATTACAGGCCAGTATCCTTGATGAGCATAGATGCAAAAATTCTCAACAAAATAGCAAACCAATTCAACAATACATTTAAAGGATAATATACCATGACCAAGTGGGATTCATTTCAGGGATACAAGGATGGTTTAACATCCATAAATCAATCAAGGTGATATATCGAATAAATAAAATAAAGGATAAAAACCATATGATCATCTCTATAGATACAGAAAAGGCATCTGACAAAATTCGACATCTTTTTATGATAAAAACTCTCAACATGGGAACAAAAGGAAACATATCTCAACACAATAAAGGCTATATGTGACAAACCCACAGCTAATATTATACTCAATGGTGAAAAGCTTGAAAGCTTTTCATCTAAAATCAGGAACAAGACAAGGTTGCCCACTATCACCACTTCTATTCAACACAGTATTGGAAGTCTTAGCCATGGCAATCAGATAAGAAAAAGAAATAAAAGGCATCCAAATCAAAAAGGAAGATCCTTTTGTACTTGATAAGCATGATGATTAGGTCTTCACGCTCTTGTGTGAGATGTGCCTCCCTCAAATCTTGATATGACATTGGAACATTACCTGTCTGATGTGAAAAAATAAAAAAGAACAAATCGGAAAGGAAAAAGTAAAACTCTCATTATTTGTAGACGACATGATGTTATACCCCATGATACAAAAAACCCCAAAGACTCTGCCAAAAAACTATTAGAACTACTAAATGAATTCAGTAAAGTTGCAGGATATAGAATCAATATACTGTTGTGCTTCTATACACAAATAATGAACGATGAGAAGGAAAATAAGAAAACAATCCCATTTACAGTTGCATCAAAGAGCATAAAATATCTAGGAATAATTTAATGAAAGAGGTGAAAGATCTGTACTCTGAAAACTATACGATGATGAAAAAAAGAAAGGAAGATACAAAGAAACAGAAGGATATACCTTGCTCATAGACTGGAATAATTAATATTGTTAAAATCTCATTACTATATAAAGCAATCTATAGATTCAATGCAATCTCTATCAAAATAGCAATGGCATTTTTACATAACCAAAACAACTGATGCTAAAATTTATATGGAAGCACAAAAGACCCCAAAGAGCCAAAGTTTGAGGGGAAAAAAGTGGGAGGTATTACATTCCCTAATATAAAACTATACTATAAAGCTACAATAATCAAAACAGTATGGTACTAGCTAAAACCAGATATACAGCTCAATGGAATAGAATACAGAGCCCAGAAATAACTCTTTGCTTACATGGTCAATTCATCTATGACAAAGGAGGCAAGGGTATACAATGGGGTAAAGACGGTCTCTTTAATAAGTAGTGTTAGGGAAACTAAACAGATACAGGCAAAAAAAAAAAAAAATGAAACTTGACCACTTTCCTACACCATATACAAAATTAAACTCAAAATTGATTGAAGATTTAAATATAAAACCTAAAACCATAAAACTCATAGAAGAAAACACAGGTAGTAAACTCTTTGACATCATTCTTAGCAATATCTTTTTGGATATGTCTCTCCTCAGGCAAGGGAAACAAAAAAATAAACAAATGGGACTATATCAAACTCTGCACAGCGAAAGAAAGCATCAACAAAACGAGAAGAAAATCTACTAAATGGGAGAAATATTTGCAAATCATATATCTGAGAAGGGGTTAATATCCAAAATATATAGGGAACTCATAGAACTTAACACCAAGATGGGCATATGAAAAGATGCTCAACATCACTAATCATCAGAGAAATACAAATTAAAACCGTAATGAGATATCATCTCGCACCAGTCAGAATAGTTAATCATCAATAAATCAACAAATAACAAGTACTAGCAAGGAAGTGGAGAAAAAGGAACACTGGTACACTGTTGGTGGGATTGCAAATTTGTGTAGCCACTGTGGAAAACAGTATAGAGATTCCTCAGAAAAAAAAGAAAAATAGAGCTTCTATATGATCTAGCAATTCCACTTTGGGGTATTTATCCGAAGAAAACAAAAATTAATAATTTGAAAAGATATATGCACTACCACGTTCTTTGCAGAATTACTAGTTATAGCCAAGATATGGAAGCAACGTAGGTATCCGGCAATAGATGACTGGATAAAGATGTGGTATATATACAGTGGGATATTATTCAGCAATAAAAAAGAATGAAATCTTGCCATTTCTGGTAATATGGGTAGACCCAGAGCATATTATACTAAGCGAAATACGTCAGACAGAGAAAGACAAATACCGTATGATCTTACTGATATGTGGAATCTAAAAACACAAAATATTGAATAAACAAAACAAAATAGAAATAGAGCCATAGATTATAGAGAACAAGCTGATGGTTGGCAAAGGGGATGGAAATTTAAAAAAAAAAAAAAGAGAGAGAATTAACTCTATATCTGATATTTTCACACAGTTCATAGTAAATAAATAAATAATTGATCATCTGGCCTGAGTTGCCTTCTAGAGCTTTTTTTTTTTTTTTTTTAAATAATAGAGCACAGTATTTTTTGAAGGAAATAATATGAGCAATATAAAAAAAAATGTGTGTTTTTCAAGCTGCATTCTGCAATGCCCAATTAATTTTCCTCAAAAGTATGCCTTCTTAAGCCAATGGAGAGACTGGAGTTCAATTTACGCATTCTCTTCCCTCCAACTCTAGTCCTTCCCCTTCAAACAGTGCCATCTTTAACTATTTTTTACATAATGGAGTTTTGCTAAAGGTTTTCTTTGGAAAAAAGATTCCACCATTAAAATCAAACAAATAAACTATTCAAACAAGATAATTTGAAAATTTATATAGTTAACCTTTTTTGGTAAGTTAAAACTTCAGCAAGATTTTGATTTGATTTTGATATTTATATAGAGCTGAAAGCAATGTTATTAACAACCACACTTTTTTCATTTAAGATTCACAGAAAAAGTAAACACCTTACCCAGAATGACTAGATGACGAAGGTGGTGGCAAGTCTGGTGTAAGAACATAAAGACTGTTGTTTTTTGGCAAATGTAGTGATTTTAAGACCATCTGAAAAAGAAAAAATAAAAACAAAATGACTGTTAACATTGTGTATTAATTTTTTCCTATAGTTCTTGAAAAATTGTCAATATTGTAATTTTTGACTTTTCATCTCTTGACAATTTCCTAAAAGGGTAATACAGAAGAACTACTGAATCCAAATAACCTTGTTTCTCCAATATATCATAAACTATCATAAATATGAGGTTAAAATAAAATACAAATTCTTTAACTCATGAAGAGATATAAATAGATTAAGAACACAGTTAAGACTCATTAATATCTTCACTGAAGAAGTATATCCTTGCAACTAATATGCACTTCATTCCAGGATCATTATAGCAAAAATTAGCAATGTAGGTTTTCAGAAGTCATTAGACCTAGAAAAGATCATCGAAAGCACCTCAATCTAATAACTTTATAGATGAGGAGCTGAGCCTGAGGTCTCTAGTAAGTGTTTCTTTGGTCAGATAGGTCAATTAACTCTTACTCCAGAGAATTTTGTTGTTGTTAAAGTACTCTGTCTGTGGTGAATAAACTGCTCTTGGGCTATATCTGACCTACTATCTTGATAACAGTACAAAATTTCATAAAATTTCTTTATCATAAAACTCCTTTCATACCTTTCAAACTCTCATCTTGATGGTAAACACTTGCTAATGTACTTCAAGCTTTTTTTGACAGTAATACACATTAAGAAACATTTTTTACATCTTTACATCATAACCCAGGACATACATATTTATTCAACAGATTTTTACTTAGCCACCTACTCTGTGCCAAGACTATTCTGAACACTGAGGGTATAGCAGTGGACAGAACAGTCTAAAATGCCTGATCATATGGAGCTTACATTTTAGTAGGAATAAATAAAATAAGTAAACTATATAGCTGAGTATTAGAAAGTGATAATTTTTTGATTAAATATAAAGCAGGGAAAGGGTGTGAGGGATAAGGGTTTGGGGAGTTATATAATTTTAAACTGGGTGATAAGAGTGGTTCTCACTTGGAAAATATGACAGTAAGCAAAGACTTGAAGGTGTTAAAGAAATAATCATGAGAACATAAAAAAATGCATATTTCAGACAAACACAATAGCAAGTGCAAACGCTTAATAAAAAAACAATAAGTACAATGTAACTGAAGACAAATGAGCACAGGGAGGAGATAAGTCAAAGAGGTCACAATTATGGTAAGGGCAGGAAATGTGTTGAGTCATTTAGGCTATTGTAAGGACTTTGACTTTTACTCTGAATGAGGTAGATGGGAAGCTATTAGAGTGACATGATTAAATATATGTTTAAAAAGGATCACTTTGTCAGCTGTGTTGAAAATGGATAGGAAAGGTGTTAACAGAAGAGGTAAAAGTACAGAGGAGACTAAAGAAATATACTAAGATAGTGATAATGACTTGTGCCAGTGCGTTGGTAGTAGAAATTGTACAAAATAGTTAGATTCTGAATATATTTTAAAGATAGCACCAAAAGGATTTGTTGACTAATTTGATATGGGTTATGACAGAAAGGAGTCAATAATGAACTAAAAGAATTTGGAAGGAACAACTGCAAATGAAGACTTCCATTTTGGACACGTAAGTTTGAAATGTATATTAGACATTCGAGTGGAGAAAATAAGTAAGTAGCTGATATGTCAGCCAGAAAGTCAGGGAACAAGCATGCATGAAGATATAAATTAGAGATATGAAATTGATAGTGCATATAGATGATACTTAAAAGCCATGACCAGAAGATAACTGAATTTAGTAATGCTGGTGACTTTGACAAGAGCACTAGCAGGTTCCTACTTAGACTGGGCTCGAGAGAAATGTGGGAGGAAAGGAAGCAAGACAAAAAATATAGACAACTCTTTAGGAGAAGTTTTATCATCAAGGGGACGAGAGAAATGAAGCAAAAAAAGAAGGGGAGATGGAATCAAGAGAATAATGGAAGAAATAACATCATGTTTGAATATTAATGGTAATGTTCTACTAGAGGAAAATATTGATGATGCAGGAAAGACAAGAAAGAGTAAAGTCCTTGAATAGGCCAGAGAGAATACAGAATGTAATCCAAAGCAAACATGGAGGTTTGGTCTTAGATAGGAGATTGGATTGGCATTGGCATCAACAGTAACAGAAGGAAAAGGACAAGTAGGTGTGTAAGATGCAGATAAATAAACAGAGACCAAGCTGGGAGCTTGTGGAAGTTCTGTTGTGATTGCCTTTATGTTGTGAGTGAAACAACATAGAAAGCGAAGTCATCCGCTGAGAGTGAGAAGAGGGGAGAAGTGTTTTAAAGGTCTAAGGAGAAGATAAGTATAAAACAGCCATTTAGGAGAGTGTGGATAAACCAGGTAAACATACTATGATTGCCTAGCAATATTAAGGGGCCCTCTGAAGATCATGGTCATGAATTTAAAGATACACCAATCAGCAACATTTTGTTTATCTCCAGCCATATTTAGCTGTAAGATACAGGACAGACACAGCCGCTTTATCCAAGGCAAGGATTTTGGTCAAGCAAGATCCATGAAGCAAGAGTTGAGGCTATATGCAAGAAAACAGTTATAACACAGACTGTGGAATTTAATCCACTGTAAGGAAGGAAGAAAGGACATGAAAGAAGTAATGATCATGAAAAGATGGAAGAAACAATGGATTCAAGGTCTGAATGGTACTGAAGGATTGTTAGAGTTAGGATATTAAAGGAAGTGAGCTAGAAAGATGAGAGACGGTTGAGAAGAGAATAGACGCTTGAAATTAAGATTTGAGAACTGTTGTAATTAAATGATCAGACCGCGAGAAGATAGCCGACAGGGTAGATAAAAAGATATTTGTAGGAAAGAAGTTCAAGGAATTAAGAAACCAAGGTGTTGGAAGGATCATTTACAAAGATTTAAATTACTGAACACACACACCTATGATAAAGTTTAATTTACAAATTAGGCACAGTGAGAGATTAACAACAGTAATTAATAATAAAATAGAATGATTATAACAATATACTATAATAAAAGTTATGTGAATATGGTCTCTGTCTTTTGTACTGTACATACAATGTGGATACGCTGGACAAAAGGATTCATATCATGGGTGGGACAGGGTGGGACAATCAGAGATTTCATCACACTACTCAAAATGGTGTGCAATTTAAAACTTATGAATTGTTTATTTCTGAAATTTTCCATTTAATATTTTCAGACAACAGTTAACTGAAACTACAGAAAGTGAAACCACAGATAAGGGGGACTACTGTATGTTTTACCAGTTAATCCAGTGATATGATAGCTGCTAGGGGAAAAAAGCAATGAACACTGAGAAGGCTACAGAGAAACAATGTCCTCAGGAAGACAGATTTCAGTCAGAAGATGATGGTGAAAAAAAAATGTATAGGGAAGAGGCTGACAATAGGAGAAATTTTTTCTTAAAAAATTAGTTGATGAATTAGTTCCACAGGGCATAGCAAAAAGTTTCAGGCATTGTAGAGGAAAAAAGATAAAGATGCCAGGTGAGCAGAAACTGGAGATATGAGTGAGGGGAGATGTGAGAATCTTAGACTCCTTGCAGTGACTGTCATAAACAGCTGGAAAAGGCATAATGAAATTAGTCCTGACTGAATCATAGCAAATGATAATGTCAAGTCTGAAAGTGTTGGAAAGCAAGGTGAAACTGATGTCTAGGAAGTCCTCTTAGCCCTGCAGAGAGAAGCATGGACACCCTGGGTAGGGATGATCTTACCCAAGCATAGAACATGAGGAACTCATTCTTGACCCCTCCACAAGAGGGCCCATTTTACTAAGCATACAGTCTTACTCCAAGGGCACTGGGATTTACTTTTGATTCATATTAGTTATGTATTAAGTAAAAATAACATTAATTGCAATACATTCTGACATCTTCTATTTCATTTTTGGTTTTGTTTTTCAATTATGGCTATAACCCATTCAACTTTACAACCCACTAATGGGTTGTGTGACCCATGGTTTGAAAAAACACTGTAGGAGGCAATAACCCGTAAGTTCAGAATCTACCAGGAGACTCTGAAGTTCTGAATCTTTATGTCAAATATATGCAAGTTATTTTGAAATTGATCTGTGCTATCTCTATAGAGTTAACATGCAAACAAACCAAACACATGCATATAAACATGGGAAAGTTATTTTTACTTTTTTATCTTTCATTATTTTACTTTGTGGATTATTGATAAATGCTTAGTCTTACCACTTGATCAAGTCATTATTGTCCTTTTGCCATGCCATCATCCAAAGATTTCCCACTGAATCTTCCCCCTCAAACCACACGAGGCATGATTAAATAAATGGATACTTTAAGTCAAGTATTCATTCATTCATTCCATGAACATTTATTTGATGCCTATTATACCAGGCATTGGATATGTAATGATGAAAGAAAAAGATATGGTCCCTTTATTCATAGTGCTCTGATAGAGAATGCTGGGATGGGAGCCAAATTTTATACAAAGCCCTGTTAGAGAACGTAACATTTAAGCTAAGACTTGAAGGATGGAAAAGAGCCATCCAAGAGAAGAACCAGGGATAAAGCCTTCAAGGTAGTTTAAGCTTGGATATTAAAATATCAACTCAGTAACTAGCGTGAAAAAATCTGATAATTATTTCCACCTCAAACATCTAAAACTTCAGTTAACTCATTTCTTTCAATCCCAGGTAGTTACATCTGTCAGGTAAAGATGTAAAGAGCTTGAACCTATTAGAAGAATTAAAAGGCAGTTTCTATGGCTGCAGCATGGAAAGTGAGGGTAAGAAAGGCTGAAGATAAACTTGTAGTGGTGAATAGAGAGTAAATAACACAATGCTTTTTAAACTATAGTGAGTAGTTTAAATTTTATTCAAGGTGCAATGAAAAGCTATGTTTTAACGAGAGTAATATAATTGGATTTGTGTTTTTTTAAAAAAACAAAAGCCCTCTGGCTGCTGTGTAGAGAATGAACTGGAAAAAACCCAAAAGGAAGCTGGGAAAACAATAATGAAGCTATTATTTTGGTCCAAGCAAAAGATGTTAATAGCTTGGATTAGCAAGTGCAATAAAAATGATGAAAAGTGCTCATGGTTGAGATATACACTTTGGAGATAGAATCTATAGGACTTACCAAAGAATTAGGTGTTGTTTTAAATGGGAAAAGATTGATGCCCACCTTTTTGGATTTAGCAGTAGCCATATAATGTTGCCATTTATTGGGGAAGACTGTTGGAGAAATGGCATGGGAAGGAAAATCAAGAGCACCATTTTAAACATGTTAAGTTAAAGATGCCAATAAAATATGCAAGTGCAAAAGTGAATTACCAATTTGGATATGGGAATTCATAGAAGTATAACCTGGAAATAAAAATTTGGGAGCAATCAGAATATTAATGGCATAGAAATAGCAGAAATCACCTAGAGAAAAGAGTACAAAGAAATAAGTAACTGAAAATATTATTGGTAACATAGACTATGTTCGAATATTAGAACACATAGCTTTAAGGACATTTTCAAAATGATTGCCTTTCTCTTCATAAACTACTGAAAATGCCACATGAGAATGATTCATATCCATAGGTTTCTCAACAAATGAATGAATAAATGATACAGCTATGTAAACAAATGCATTTTGGTGTTTTTACTTCTGCCAAAATTGCTGATTTACTAAGTCAGCACTTCTTTTTATTTTTAAATCCACATTTCACTTAGAATAGCCACTCAGCACCAGGGGTCAGCAAATGATGGACTATGGGACAAATCCAGCTTGCTGCCTATTTTTATATTGCCTGTGAGTTAAGAAAAGTTTTTATATTTTTAAATGGTTGAAATAAATTGAAAAGAAGACTATTTCATGATACAAATTTCAGCTTTCTGTAGCCATAAAGATTTATTCGAATATAGTCATGCTTACTCCTTCGCATATGGCCTACAGCTGCTTTCATGCTATGACAGCAGAACTGAGTAGTTACAAAAGAGACTACAGGGCCCACAAAGCCTAAAATATTTACTACCTGCCTCTGTACAGAAAAAGGTTGCTGACCCCTAATATAGCACATCACTAACTTGGTAGCTAAATTTATAAATATCTTGCCTGTAAATCTTCAAATACTCAGAACATCTCCATATATCGAGTGAACTCAAATACAAGCATTTAAAAGCACAATGCCTACCAGAAGACATTGACAAAGAAAAACTGAACCAAAAATCAAAGATTCTAAGTTTAAGCCTAGATATTAAAATATCGACTCGGTAACTAGTGTGAAAAAATTTGATAATTATTTCCATCTCAAACATCTAAAACTTCAGAGTTAACTCATTTCTTTCCATCCCTCCCCACTCTTCTCTGTCGGAAAAAAGTAAAAGTGTGTGAAATATTTTATACCTAAGGCTGCTACTGGGTCCTTGAGAATAGCAACAATTACCTTAAAATTGCAACACGTTTTAAAATTCTTGAAATATAATTCATTCCATGTACCTGCCACTAGCCAAATAAACAAAGATATATTCTTCTTAGCATTGAAATTTTCCAAGTTAAAAACTTTTCCTATTACTATCTTTGTTCTATAATCAATACTTGGCATACATATATATACACTGTGTATGACTTTCTTCAGGTCAACAAGTAATCAAATCGTTCAGTAAATTATTATTCCAGGGCACTTACTGACACCCTACAAGATTTGAGAAAAAGGTAAAAGCTCTCAAAAAGAGTACCAAATCACCCCCTATAGAATAGTTGGAGACAGAAAAAGCATGCCATATAGTGTTTTCATTTACATTCTGTATGCCTTTAAAACTGTTATTGCTTTACCAAAAACACTTTAGCTTGAAAAACTTTTGTTTGCTGATTCCTTAACTAAGTTATTATTACCAAATCTACTCCTGTTATATGTTAAACCAGTTTTGATACATTATTTAGTCAACTGCATAACCTAATTTTATTTCTAGGCAATTAAGAAACTCACACTGTCTTCCACATCTCCAGTCTTCCAGCCTTTTAACAGCATTTTAGACACAGGTATTTGAAGTTCATTTTCTAGAATCTGTTTAATTTCTCCTGTATAAATAAGAAGAGATCGAATATTACTAACAAAATAATGCAACATTTGTCCATATCCAGGGATAGCATTCATATTAGTCGTATGGTGCACAATCAATGACATTTGTCTGATGAATGAATAACAAAAATTTCAATAGTCTAAACTTCAAAACTTGATCAAACAACATGTTGTCCCTTTGAAGAACTCAGGTTGCAACATTAGTTATGATAAAAGACCCCACAACTAATTAACTAAGTAGTTAATTAACTGCATTACTTTTTAAAAGAAATAGATACCATGATTGGGGGTTTTAAGAGAAACAATCTATTTTAAACCAATCAATTGGCAATACCTATATGTGCTCAGCATATGGTAAGAGTAGCTAGTAAAGTATAAAACCTGAGTCATTATAGTATGCGGGAAGCAGATTTTAGAATGAAGATATGTAATGAAGTCTTATCTTAAAGAAATCAAATAACTTGTCTATTCTTAGTTTTTGCATCTGTAAAACAGGGACTAATATTGCCCATCTTCTCTACCCCTAGGGTCCAACGATGAAAGAAAATAACATCCATGAAAGAAGCTGAAAAAAATAAAGCCAATGTATATATAATCTAGAAGACAATTTAAATTGAATTAAAGAGAATTTCAGGGAAAAAAATGTGTTATATCTAATATGGCTTTGTGAGAGAGATGAGCCTTAAACCCAGCTTGAAGAAAAACTGGGTTTAAACCAAGCTTAAAGTATAATAACTGGGTTGCGAAGGAAAGTCAAACCAAAGGCAAGGACATTATTCGGTGAAAACGGAAAGGTCAAAAGGCAAAAATGAACACAATGCTAATGAGAAACAGCGAGGAATCACAATTTTCCCAGTACTCCACAAATTATTTTTCAAGAATCAAGTCTACTTATAAATCAAGCATCTAATTTCTGGTACTACAGTTTATCAAACAGATTGTTGAATCAGAATGTACAAATAATTCATACATCTGATTTTATTATGTTGGTGCTAGCCTATAATTTGAGATTAACACATAATTCAATTCCAATTATAAGTGACTGAATACTGAAAAACATTATATTACATATTAAAAGATGAAAAAATAATTCCATACTGATAAAGGAAAAGAAAGGTGGCGGGGGGCAAGGGGGAATTTACGCTATAGAAGTTCTATGGAAACACAGCTGCCTCAGCTAAGCAATGCTACACTCAAACCCTTCAAGACTTAGTGACATTTTTTTACTTTCCTAAAGAAAATTCCTATCTGGGCACTCCGTATAGTGATTAAACATTATAAAAGGAATTCTGGTTCAAAATTATATTTTAGAAACATAAACTTTTATCAACTTTGGCCTTCAAAAATGTTACTACTGACAAAGGATTGTTCTGTTTGTATAAATACATATAAATACTGCCTTTTCGTTTGTGGCTAAGGTTGCTATTTCTAGAGCTGTACTTGTCTGGAACTTTTAAAGCTTTTACAAATCTGCCCAGTGCTTTCCCCTTAGACACTTATCCTCACCACTCAGCACTCAAAACCTAAAAGAAGTTTCTTACAGATAAACAAAAAGATTTTTTAAGTTAAAGTCCCAATTACTCTTTGCAGCAAGTTTGGGGAACATATAAAACAAATAGTCTTTTGTTCCACAGGTAGTGAGGAATAGAAAACAAAACCAGAATCATGACAGCAAACTGAGTTCCACATATTTTAAAAATTATTCTCTTTTGGTTATCAATTTCTTCTTTTGTAAAGTGAGGATGACTATTGTACTAATACCTCATTGGGTTACTGCATTAAATGACATAAGGCATGGAAAATATTTTGTATTAATGTGTCCAATACTTACAAGAGACTCAAAAATGTTATTTTGAGTTGTATTGATTAAGGTAATACACACATAAGCATCTAGCATGATACCTGGCCAGCAAAGTTTCTCAATAAACAGTAGTTATTGGTTTTAGAATATCCAAAACAATTTAGAGCAGTGAAGAATGCAGCTAGAATGTAGCCAGTTTCAGAGCTAGTAGTCATACTGAGTCTGCCTGACTCCAAAGATCGTAACACAAGATGGTGCTGCCACTACAGTACTCCCTGTATGTTACTTGATATATGCAGATGTCATCAAGAACAGTCCATTGAAATTGCAAATCTGATAAGAGGTTAATACTCAAAATATCTGATAAGAGGTTAATACTCAAAATATATAAAGAATTCATACAACTCAATAGTAAAAACATCAAATAATCTAACTTACAAAGGGGCAAAGGATCTGCATAGAAATTTTTCCAAAGAAGATATACAAATGGCCAACAAGCACAAAAAAAGGTGCTCACTAATTACTGCATCACTGATTGTTACAGAAATGCAAATTAAAAACACAATGAGATATCATCTCATGCTTGTCAGAATGGCTATCATCAATAAGACAAGAGATACAAACGCTGAGAAGGATGTGGAGAAAATGGAACCCTTGGGCACTCTTGGTAGGATTGTAAACTGATATAGCCACTATGGAAAACACTATAGAAGTTTCTCAAAAATTAAAAATAGAAATACCATATGATCTAGCAATTCCACTTCTGGGAATATACATGATGGAAACAAAAACACTATGTTGAAGAGCTACTGGCATCCCCATATTCATAGCAGCATTATCTACAATAGCCAAGATAGGGAAACAACCTAAGTGTATACCAATAAATGAATGGATAAGAAGTTGTGGTACACATGCACACACACACAATGGAATATTAAAAACAGAAGGAAATTTTGCCATTTGCAATAATATGGATGGATTTTTGAGGACATTATGCTAAGTGAAAGAAGTCAAACAGAGAAAGACAAATACTGTTTAAATCAAATATGGAATCTTAAAAAAAACAAAAAAAAACTCATAGAAAAAGATAAGATTTATGGTAACTAGAGCAGGGAGTGGAGGGTAAAGGAACTGGACAAAGGAGATTAAAAGGAACAAACTTCTAGTTACAATATAAGTAAGTAGTGGAGGTATATTATATGATGATTGTAGTTAACAGTTGTGTGTGGTATATTTAAAATATGTTAAGAAAGTAAACCTAAAAGTTCTCATCACAGGGAGAAAAAACTTTTTTTTTTTTTTGGTATCTATATCAGATAATAGATGTTAACTAAACTTATTGTGGTGATAATTTTACAACATATGCAAGTCATGATGCTGTACACCTTAAACTTACACAGTGTTGTATATCAAATATACCACAATAAAACTGGGAAAAAAGATTTTTTTAAAAAAAGAAAGAACAGTTCATCGAATCCAACAGCATACTTTAAAAATAAAAGTTAATTGGATTATGATTTATATATAGTAAAATTCACTTATGAGTTTTGACAAATACATAAACTATTATAACCACATCAATACACAAAACATTTCTTGTACTATTAAAAGTTTATTCGTATCCCTTTGAAACAAAAGCCTATCCCCACCCCAACCTCTTCCTTCTCACTCTAAAGATTAGTTTTGTCTGTTCTCTTTTACGTCTGGGTTCTTTTGCTCTGCATGTTTTTGAGATTGTTGTACAAATTGTTATGTGTACCAATAGAGTTCCTTTTCATTGCTCAGTAGTATTCCATTATATACTGCAATAGGCAGCTTCTGAAATGGCCTCCAATGCTCCCCACCTCATGGTATCCATGCCCTTGGGAATCCCTTCCCCCTTGAGTGTGGGCTGTACCAAGTTACTTCTAATGAAGAGAATACAATAATGGTATTGGGATATCACTTCTGAGTTAGGTTACAAAAGATTGTGACTTCCATTTTGCTAGCATACCTCTATTGCGCTCTAACTTGCTCACTCTTATGAAGCCAGATGCCTTACTGTGAAGTGCTCTATGGAGAGGTAGACTTAACAAGCAATTGAGGGCTGCCTCCAAGAATGAGTGAGGAAATAAGGCTCCCAGTGAAACAGCCCACACAGAAATGAATCCTGCCAGCAACCATATCAGCAATCCCAGAAGTGGATCCTTTGTAGTGGAGCCTTGAGATGACACTTATTACAGCCCATTAGAGACCAGCTAAGCCATGCCCAGATTCCTGACCTACATAAACTGTGAGATAGCAAATTTTGTTTTTTTAAATCATTAAATTTTGAATAATTTGTTAACTGTAAAAGATAACTAATACATACGGATATAGCACAATTTGTTTATCCATTCACCAGTTTATGAACAACTAGGTTGTTTTGGTTTTTCTCTGTTATAAATAAAGCTGTTATGAACATTACTCTGTAAACCTTTTTATAAATATATGTGTTGATTTCTCTTAAGCAAATACCTAAGAATGGAACTTCTAGATTGTAAGTATATGATTACCTTCATAAAAAACTACCAAACTTTTTTCCAAAGTTGATGGTTCCATCCTGCATTCCACCAGAGTTCCAGTTATTCCACATCAGTACCAACAATTAGAATTTTCTATCATTTTAATGTTAGCCATTCCACTGGGTATGAAGTAGTTTGTCATTGTGGTTTCAATTTGTATTTCCTGATAATTAATAACTAATGAAACTGAGCATTTTTTGGTGTGATTATTGGCTATTTGCATATCTTCTATAAAGTGCTGTTAATGAGTAAACCTTGCTCTTGATCTTAGGAAAGAAGCATTCAGTCTTTAATTATAAAATATTAGTTGTACGTTCTTTAGCAATGTGCTTTACCAGGCTGACAAAATTTCCTTCTACTGTGGCTTTGCTGCGAGTTTAATTAAAAAAAAAAAAAAAACTTCTGAAATGTGTGTTAAATATTGTCAAATGCTTTTTCTTTCAATTACTGAAATGAACAGATAAATTTTCTCATTTATTGTACTAACATGGTGAATTACAATACTCAATTATAAACTGTTAAACAAGCCTTGTATTCCTGGATAAATCCCATTTGACCATAAGGTATATTATATATATGCTTATGCATATATTTTATTATATTTTACTGAATTTAACTTGCAAATATTTTGTAAAATATTTCTGCCTCTGTGGTTATAAGAAATATTGGTTTGCAGTTTTCTTTTCCTGTAATGTCTTTGTCCGGTTTTGATATTAAGGTAATGGTTTCATAAAACGAATTAGGAAACAGTTCACCTTTCTCTGTTAATGATTACTAACATTTCTTCCTTAAAAATTATATAGAGTTTACCAGTGAAGCCATCTCGGCTGTGGTTTTCTTGTGGGAAGGTTTTGT
This sequence comes from Pteropus alecto, assembly GCF_000325575.1. Classification (NCBI taxonomy): domain Eukaryota; kingdom Metazoa; phylum Chordata; class Mammalia; order Chiroptera; family Pteropodidae; genus Pteropus; species Pteropus alecto. Next base: position 3,824,559 of record NW_006441955.1, read on the forward strand.
CAATGCAATTTATATATTAGATGTAAAGTTATTCAGATTCTTAATTGTTAGCTGTGGTAACTTATAACTTTAAAATAATTTTCCTAGTTTTTTAACATTTTGTGTAACTTTTAAATTTACCGCCATATATTTGTTCTTAATGTTGCCTTATAATCTATTTAATGTCTAAAGGTATCTTTCATTTTCAATATGAATAACTTGTGTTTTCTTTCTTTGGTTCTTATTCATAGTAGCAAGAGAATTATCAATTTTATTGATAGTCCCCCCCAAAAAACAACTTTAGGTTTTGTTCATTTTCTCTACTATTTATCTATTTTCTGTGTGTATATATGTGTGTGTGTGTGTGTGTGTGTAATTTTTTTCCTATTGTACTAACTTTGGGTTTGATTTGCTTTTATATATATATTTTATTAAATTTTTGAGGGTGACATTGGTTAATAAAATTATATAGGTTTCAAGTGTACAATTCAATAATATGTCATACATATATTGCATTGTGTGTTCATCACCCAAAGTTTAATTACCTTCTGTCACCATACATTTGATCCCCTTTTCCCTTATCTATCTCCCCCTGCCACCCCTTTTTCCCTCTGGTAACCACTAAATTGTTATGTGTCCATGAGTCTCTGTTTCCTTGTCTTGTTCATTTGTTGCTTTCAATTTATATCCTGGGGGGTGATGGATAAATTCATAATAATGATTATGAGGGTGGTTTCACTGATTGGACATATTGGTCAAAACTTATAAAACTGTAGGTTTTAAATACATGTAGTTTATGTCAATCACACTCAGTAAAGCTGGTGTTAACTTTGAGACTCTGAAACATCATGAAAAAAGTAGTTCCAAAAGCTAATTTAGGTTACACTAATAGAAATGACACGCTTTAATCAAGGAAGAGTATAGACAAACTGTGCTCAACCCAAGGTGGAAACTGAGTGTTACATTGTATATGCAGCACTGATTGCACACACACACACAGTTAACTCTAGTCACTATGCTGTACATTATATCCCCAGATAGTATGCATTTTAATTTAAACACCACTCTGTGCAGTGGTTGAATGAACTAAAAATATTTATTTAGCCTGAAGAAATGGGGAAAATAGTACTGTCCTTTACTAAGTGAAGAAATGTCAGAAGGAAAATATATTTACCTATGCAGTCTGTTTCTGAAAGCAGAGAGAAGTCAAAGGAATGGAGCTTACATGTGGCAATTCAAAATAAGGAAATAATATAACATACAACTGATACCTCTTTTTTTGCATGTGGTTGGTGTATAAAATATTTTTATTTATAAAATTATAGTCAGAGTTGATGAACAAAGGAATCGGTGCCTCAAAATTAATAAGCATCCCATTGCATAAGTATTTAAATACCCACTAGATGACCCTCAGAAAAAATGTGGAAAAGACTGCTTCACTGGTGGCCAGCGAGACTAGATAGTTTTTACAGATCGCCTCCAAACCCATCCATCTCCATTAACCAAAAGGTCACTTATTCTCTTTTGTCAGTTCTCACATTTACAAAATGGGGATACAGATTCTGGCTATCTCAGTGTAATGTGAAAATAAGTAAGTCAATGAGTATAAAAGGGGAGAGGTAGGGACTGAGGGAGGATTCGGGGAGGGAAGAGTAGTATGAACCTGTCACTTGTAGAAAAGGAAAGATTTTATTAAAGTGAACTTTTCAAATAACTGAAGACCACAATCCCAGCTTTATATTCAAGACTGCATATTCTTCATTATTCCTCCAGGGACACCATTATCATTCTTGTCTCTGTGCTTTTCTTGCTAGAATAAACTTTCCGCCCACTTTGTCCACATGATATATTTTGACTAATATGTCATAGCCTGGCCCCTTTCTGAAATCTTTCCTGACCACCCCCACAACCCTATGTTTTCCCTTCTCATACTCCCAAAACACCAACTAAAATTGAATTGCTTCCTTTTCAATATCCTCATAGCACTTTGTATGTACTTACATAACAGAAATTATTTTGTTAGAAAGATCATAAATTCTAGATTTAGTTTAAGAGGGAATTTGTTCAGGAATTCTCCTGAGCTTCAGTTTATTCATCTTTGAAAGAGAGATAATAATGTCTGCCTCACAGTTGTTGTAAGGGTTGTAGAGGAAGCAAGTACAGTGAGCACAGTGGCTGGTGTACAGTAGGTAATGTGCATATATGTATGTGTATGTCTGTGTGAATGAATGAATGAGCACATGAATGGATAAATGCTCTTTATTTCCATGTCTTCTCCCCCCACCCTTTCCAGATATAGACCACAGAGTCCTCTGAAATAAGGTTGCCTTATTTACATATAGCCCAAGAACTTAGCATAATGTTAAGTACAAAGTAAACGACAAATATCTATAATAAAATGACCTATTCTGATTTTATAAATGCCTTTGGAATTTACTTCTTAATTTTCAGCAGTAATTGCAAAATATGAGACCTTGGGAAGTAAAGTGTTATTTACCATTATAGTCATTACTATGTTTATTCTTTTTTTAAAAAAGAAAAAAGTTATTTTAGAATCTTTCAAAGAAAGTTTCAAAGACTGTAGGGAAGAGGAGACTGAAAGATGAATGGCAGAAAATAAAGATGTTAGAAAACGTAAGTCCAGACTTCTAAGCTTCTCTGCCTTGCTTTGAAGATAAGACAATAGAAGTGACTTGAGAGATGAAAGTAGTTGAGAGAACAATAATTTTCAATAAACTTCACAAAAGATAAAGTGAAGTTTAAAGGCTTTCTATAAAATGGCAATCTTAAACTACATACAAAACTGATAATAGCAGAGAGTCAAGGATGAGAAAAAAGAAAGATACTCATTTTCTTTATGCTTCTCTATTTTAAAAAATTTTTACTTAAAGTACAGTATTTTAAACTGTGAGTCTAAATAAATATTTCTAGTGCATAAATAAAAATAAACTATGCACCTTAAAACCACAATTTGAGATGCTGCTTAGATTTTAAAATTATTTTATATATAATTTGGGGAGCACATAGTTATTAGCATGGAGGCAAAAGACATCAGTTTGCAAGTGGACCAAAGAACATTACTAATGCACAACACTTGCTCTTTCTTCCCCAAAAGTACAAGCTATGATCACCCCTCGTGTCATTTTATACTCCTAATGTCGATCCGAAGCAAATAAGATCACTACTTTTTCCTTCTTTTTTACATGTACTAACGACAACAACAAAAACGAAACAAAAACCCCTCAACTTCTTATATAATACTTACTACTCATAAAGTGTTGCTAAGGCACAGAGGGGTTAAGGCATGTGCCAAAACTTACACAGTTAATGTGAGCTGCAGAGTCAAGAAGCTATGTTTATAAATTCAAGACAAAAACTCGTTTGAAATATCCTGAACTACTTGTTCAGACTCAAAATGCACTTGCTAAATGTCTTAACTCTTTCCACACCTAATCTGATACTTTTAAACTCAAATGGTATCCATCATAATAAAAGTAATTTTCAGAAATTAAATTAAAAACAAAACAAAAAAAGGGTACGTGGTTCAACTAATAACATACCTACTTTTCTGCTATATTTATAGAGTTAAGGTTTGCTGAAAGCACTGATTCAACAAACGTTATCGGACAAATATCTGTATGTGAGGTTAAATCCATTGCTGGACCTTAATAATTCCTACCCTCCAGATCACACTACTGCACACTAGATAGTAATTTTATAGAAAAACCAATGTTTTAAAATAATTTTTAAAGTTTATTCAAGATAAGAAAACCCAGAAAGAATTGTAATAAAACGAAACTGCAGTAATAAACAGGACACTAAAAACGTTAACAGACCAATACAATTACCACTAGGTGTCACTCTGATATAAAGTTCTTGGCTGCTTTTAGGCTTGCTTTATACTTTGTTTAGTCTTCCTGGTAATAACATGGAAAACTGCATTATTGTATTTAGCAGCTCTCTGAATTTTAATATTTACATATATACAGCATAAGAATGTATCCAGTTCCCTAATAACAGTAAGATATTCTCCATCTACAAACTATTTAACAATTATATTGCAGGTTGCATAAACTTTAATGAGTATATTTTTAAATTTTTTATGGTATATAAATTAATATACATATGCTCATTTATTTAGCCATTAATTTTCTCAACAGGTACTGTTCTGTGCCAAACATTGTGCTTAAAGAGTTTAGAGAAGAATAAGACCTGGTTTCTGAGTCTGAGAAGTTAACATTCACTAGAAAAACCTGTAACAGAAAGAGTAAGATGTTTTAAAATCTAGTTTAAAAGTCTATGTGACACTTATGAAATCACAGGAGATGTATCAACTTAACTATGTCCATGGAGGTCAGGAAACACTTCATTAAAGGGAGATATTCACATAGGTATTCAAAGACAACTATGAGTTTTCTAGAAAACTAAAACCAGAAAGGTCAAATCAAATAGAATATAGGAATTAGGGAACCAGTGAAAGATACATGAGGACATTTATGTTCTATAAAGATTATTTAAGACAATTATGTAAAATATAGACCAGAGGAAGAAAGAAACTGAAAGAATGGAGATTAGATAATTTATTTTAATAATCCATGAAAGAAATTAATTCCTGAACTGTAACAAAGGGGTTCAAAATGAAGGAAGGACTCGAGTGATACAATAAAAGTAAAAGATCAAATGCAGTGAAAGAAGTAAAAGGAGAAAAACTTCCATCAAGCCCCACATGTCCTTGAGTACACCTTCCACGGTGATGCATATCAACGAACCAATTGAGAAGGTGTATGACATAGTTCTCTAACTGGCATGTTATTCATAATAAGAGAATAACTATAATCCAGAAAACATAAAAAATTTGAAACAGGAGAAGCAGGAGATAGTGCATATTGTACAATAACAATTTGGTTTACAACTCATTTTGAATCAATTTATTTATCATATATTTGTAACTTTTAACTGTATTCGTTTTCAAACAGAATGGTGACTGACTCCTTCTAATCTACCTACTTGGGCTTTTCAGGTGAATTATCAAGCCAATATTTTACAAAATGTGGTCCCTGGAAATTCTATTACATCTTTCTATAGCAAAGCTTTCAAATAGTTCCATAGTCATAATCTCCAAATTAAGACAGAATTAAAGTTTAAAATTAGCATATATAATCCAGAGAAGCCAGTGTTTCTGATCACCACCCCTGAAATGAGCAGGGAATTTCACTTCAAATGAGTTAATCAATAAAAAAGCACTTCAAGTGATGAAAATATCAATGAACTTCCGTCATATACCAAATATTTCATCAACAAAAAAAAAATCGGGTCACTTTGAAATGAGATATTGTTAACTGCTCAGTCACATGCTATAGAATAGCAGTTGAAACTTATTTAATATAGGACTGCATTATGATTTTCTTAAAACAGATAAAAACCTGAGGTAATTAAAGATTTAAAAGAAAAAGTATGATATGGCAGTGAATATATTCACCACCAAGCTAAGAAAGTAAAGCCTTTAGTAACACTCAACTTAAGGGGTTCCCTACTAATTCACGAAGGAGGACTTAGCAATATTAAAAATCCATATGAGCAACAGCACGGTCAATTCTGACTAAATACTAGTGTAAAGATAAATAAAATTATTTTTCAAAATATCAGTAGATGGGTTTTGATGATTCTGAAAATACAAAATTCATTTTAAATATACAAAAAGATAGAAACCATAAAAAAGAACCAAACAGAAATTTCAGATTTGCAGAATATAATTTAATTGAAATATTCAGTAAAAGAGCTCAACAAAAGGACTGATCAACCAGAAGAAAGAATCTGTGAACTGGAAGACATGTCATTTAAAAGTATCCATTCAGAGGAGAAAAAAATGTGAAAAGAGTAAAAAAAGAGTGAAGAAAGCCTAAAGGACTTAGGGGATACTATTAAAGGACCAACATATGCATAACGGGAGTCACAGAGGAGAAGAGAAAGAAAGGAGCAGAAAGCTTACTTGAAGAAATAATGGCTAAACATTTTCCAAATCTGGGAAAGGAAATAAAAATGCAGTTGCATGGGACATAAAAAATTCCAAAAGGGGTGACTCTTAGGAAGACCATAGCAAAACACTTTAAAATCAAATTGCCAAATTAAAGGACAAAGAAAATTTTGAAAGCAGCAAGAGAAAATCTCATGTCTTATAGGGAGCCCCCACAAGACTAAAACAGATTTTTCAGCAGAAACCTAATAGGCCGGGAAGGAGTAGGATGATATATTCAGCGGTGCTGGGGCAGCTGCGGGGAACTGTCAAACAAAAAATATTGTGTGCAGCAAAACTGTATTTCAAACATTAAAAAAAAAGTAGACTCCCAGATAAACAAAAGTTAAAAGAGTACATCAACACTAGATCTGCCTTATAAGAAATGTTTGTAAGTACTTCGAGTTGCAACAAAAGGACATTAGACAGCAACATGGGAGTATAAAGTTTGCTGGTAAAGGTAAATCTATAGACAACTACAGAATACTGTAGGCAAATACAGAATATTGTAACAATGGTGTTTAAATCAATCTGACGTAGAAGTTAAAAGACAAATGTATAAAAAGTAAATATAGCTATAAAATAGGTTAAAGGATAAATAATACAAAAAGATGTAATTTGTGACATCAATAACAAAAAGGAAGGGAGTAGAGAACTAGAGTTTTGTACATGATTGATATTATTTGGTTAAAATAAATTATTATTACTAAGATGTCTTTATATGAGCCCCACGGTAACTACAAAGAAAAATACTTACAGAAGATACACAAAAAAAATGAGAAAAGAATTAAAGCATGACTACAAAAAAAAAAAATCAACAAACATAAAGGAAAATAGCAAGAGCGGAAAAGAGGGACAAACAGCTACAGGTCATAAAAAATAATTAATAAAATGAGAATACTAAGTCCTTCCCTATCAGTAATTACTTCAAATATAAATGGATAAACACCCCCAATCAAAAGACACAGACTGGCTGACTGGATTAAAAAACCAAGACACAACTATATGCTGTCTACAAGAGACTCGCTTTAGATTTATGGACACACAGGCTGAAAGTGAAAGGATGGAAAAAGATATTCTATATAAATGATAATCAAAACAGAGGAAGATGGCCATATTAATATCAGACTAAATAGACTGTCAATCAAAAACTCTCACAAAAGAGAAAGGAGGATGTAATATAATCATAAAAGAGCAAATTCACCAGGAAGATGTAACAATTACAAACATATATGCACCAAACAGCAAATCATCCAATATGTGAAGCAAGCAATGACAGAACTGAGGGGAAAAATACACAATACTACTACAATAATAGTAGGAGATTTCAATAATGAATAAAACTTTCACACAGGAGATCAATAAGGAAACAGAGGACTTGAATAACATAGACAAAACAAACCTAACAGACACATGCAAACATTACATCCAACAGCAGCAGAATACATAATTTTCTCAAGTGCACAAGGAACATTGTCCCAGATAGATGACATGTTAGGTCACAATCAAGTCTTAATAAATTTAAGAAGAAAGGGGCAGAAGGATATTACTACTGATTTTTAGTTTCATTAGATTATGGTTGGAAAACATGCTTGGTATGATTTCACTCTTCTTAAATGTGTTAAGATTTGTGACCTAACATGTCATCTATTCTGGAAATTCACAAATATGTTTAAATTAAACAACTTATGCTTAAACAACCAATTGGTCAAATAAGAAATCAAAAGAGAAATCAGAAAATATCTTGAGAAAACCAAAAACACACCAAAATTAATGGGTTGAAGGAAAAACAGTACTGAGGAAAGTTTATAGCAGTAAATGACTAAATTAAAAAGAACAATCTCAAATTAACGACTTAACTTTACACCTCAAGTAACTAGAAAAAGTGAAACAAACTAAGCCCAAAGTTAGCAGAAGGTAGGAAATAAAGATTACCGCAGAAATAAATGAAAAGAGAATAGAAAAACCATAGGAAAACTAAGAGTTGACATTTGAAAAGATCAACAAAACTGACCAACTTTTATCTGAAACAAAGAAAGACTCAAATAAATAAAATCAGAAATAAAAAAGAAATTACAAATGATGCCACAGAAATAAAAAGGGTCACAGAGACTACTTCCTATGTCAACGATGGGTTAACATAGAAGGAATAGATAAATTCCTAGAAACATATAACCTACCGAGACTGAAGAAACTAAATCTGAAAAGACCTATAACTAGAAAGAAGTTTGAATCAGTAATCAAAAACATACCAACAAAGAAAGGCAAGCACTAGATTGCTTCACAAGAGAATTCTACCAAATTTTTCCCAAAAAGTAAAGAGAATGGAACATTTTACAAGGCTAACATTACCCTGATGCTACAGCAAGACAGAGACACTACAAGAATGACAACACAATGGACCAATATCCCTAATGAACACAGAAATCCTCAACAAAATACTAGAAAAACAAATTCAACAGCACATTAAAAGAATCATAAACATCTTGACCAAGTGGAATTTACCCATAGGATGTAGGAATGGTTCAACACGTGAATATCAATCAATGTGATATAACATATTAATAGAATAGAGAAAAAACATCCCATGTTCATGTCAATAGATGCAGAAAAGGCTTGTGACAAATTCAACACTATTTCATGTTAAAAACAACGAATAGAAACAGAAGGAAATTACCTCAACATAAAATAGGCCATATATGAAAAGCCCTAACATCATACTCAATGCTGAAAACTAAAAGCTTTTTCACTAAAGATCATGAAGAAGCAAGAATGCCCACTCTCACAGCCTCTATTCAACATAGTATTGGAAGTCCTAACCAGAGCAATTAGGAAACAAAAAGAAATAAAAGGCACCAAATCAGAAAAGAAAGAAAAAGTAAAATTATCTCCGTTTGCAGATGATACAATCTTATAGGTAGAAACTCTAAAAATCTCACAAAACAAACAAACAACAAAAACAAACCTGCTAGAATAAACAAATTTGGCAAAATTGCAGGATACAAAATCAACAAATGAAAATTAGTTACATTTCTATACACTAACAACAAATAATCCAAAAAGGAAACTAAGAAAATATTTTCACTTACAATAGCATCAAAAAGAATAAAATACATACAAATAACTTTTCCAAGGAGGCAAAAGACCTGTGTAATGAAAATTACAAAACATTGCTGAAAGAAGTAAAAAAAAAATAAAGGGGAAGATATTACATGTTCATGGATTGAAAGACTTAACACTCTTACCATGTCCATATTACCCGAAGCAATCTACAAATTCAATGTGATCCTTATCAAAATCTCAATGGCATTTTTTTTGCAGAAATAGAAAAAACAATGCTAAAATTCATAGAACCACAAAGGACCCTGAATAGTCAAAGCAATCTTCAGAAAGAATAAAGCTGGTGGCCTTACACTTCCTGACTTCTACACAAACAAACAACACTTCCTGACTTCTAAACATTTTACAAATTAACCAAAACAGTATGGTACTAGCATAAAGACAGACATATACACCAATGGAACAGAATAGAGCCCAGAAATAAACCCACACATATAAGTCAAATGATCTTTGACAACAGTGCCAAGTCTACACAACAAGGAAAGGATAGTCTCTTTAACAGACGGTGTGGGGAAAACTGGATATCCAAGTTTTATGCAAAAGAATAAAATTGGACCTTTACCTTACACCATGCACAAAAATTAACTCAAAATTAATTAAACACTTAAATGTAAGATCTGAAACTATAAAACTCCTAGAAGAAAACATAAAGAAAAAGCTCTATAACATTGGTCTTGGCAATGATTTCTTGGATACGACACCAGAAGCATAAACAAAAGTAAAATAGAAAAGTGGAATTACATTAAAGTAAAAATCTTCTGTGCAGCAAAGGAAACAATCAACAGAATAAAAAGTCAACCTACAAAATGGGGGAATACATCTGCAAACCTCTGATAAGAGGTTAATATTCAAAATATATAAAGAAATCCTACAATTCAATAGCAAAAAAGTAAATAATCCAATTTAAAAATGAACAAAGGACTTGATTAGACATTTTTCCAAAGAAGACATACAAATGAGCAGCGGGTATATGAAAAAAATGCTTAATAGCATTAATCATCATGAAGATGCAAAACAAAGCCAAAATGAGATATCACCTCATACTTGTTAAGATGGCCATTATATTTAAAAATGAAACAACAAAAAAACCAGAAAATAACAAGTGTCTGCAAGGATATGGAGAAGCTGGAACCCTTGTGCACTATTGAAATGTAAAATGATGTAGCCACTGTGGAAAAAGAATATGGAAAGTCCTTCAAAAGATTCAAAATAGAACTAACATATGATCCAGAAATCTCACTTCTGGGTATTTATCCAAAAGACTGGAAAGCAAGGTCTCAAAAGAGATTCTATGTTCACCACAGCATTATTTACAATAGCCTAGAGGTGGAAACAACTTAAGTGTCCATCGATAAACAAATGGATAAAGAAAATGTGACATATATAGACAATGGAATATTATGCAGTCTTAAAAAAGGAGGAAATCCCATAATATGCCACGATATAGCTGAACTTTGAGGATATCATACTAAGTGAAATAAGCCCAACACAGAAGGACAAGGAGTACATGATTCCACTTATATGAGGTATTTAAAGTAGTCAAACTTATAGAAGCAGAAAGTAGAATGATGGGTGCCAGGGGCTGGCAGGAGGGGAAAACGGAGAGTTGCTGTTCAATAAGTACAAAGTTTCATCTCGATATAAAAAAGTTCTAGAGATGCGCTGTACAACAGTGTGCACGCAGTTAACAAAACTATACTGTACAATTAAAAATTTGTTTCCAGGTTAAGGCTCATATTACGATTTTTTTCTTTACCACAAAAAGGAATGTATAGAAGAATATTTGGGAACATGGGAATGGACATAAGGAGAAATAACTGGGAACATGGGGATAGACATAAGAAGAAATAACTGGAGAAGAATCCAGGCAGTAGGAGGAATAAGTACATAGGCCCTGAATAAGCTAATAACCTATTCAAGGAACTAAAAGAAAACCAGTACGACTTAGACATGGTGAGCAATGAGGAGAGTGATGATACAGGAAAACTAGAAATGCAGCAGGGGCCTGACCAAGCAGGGATTACAGCCATGTTAAAATATTTGAATTTAAAAAAAAAAAATTCATACGTTAAAAAATATATACATATATATTTGAATTTTATCCTAAAAACAATGGAAATTTTCTAAATAGTTTTAAGTAAGAGAATAGTGTTGGGAATGATCACTCTTTTTGATAGCCTTGCTTTTCTCAGTAATGAAATCAGAAAAGGATCTCCCCTTTTCTGAACAAAGGTAAAATTTCAGAAATACCTGGAATTTAGATTTTGGGCAAAACTACATTAAAATAGAAATTAATACAATTTCTGGTTCTATAACAAATATAGATCAAATAATCCGAACCAAACGTGAGTTCAACATAGCTTTTTCATAGAAATCTGATAGTCTGTCTAAAAATGGCAGGCAGAGCTTCCCTTGAAAGGGTAGTACTGAAGCATTTATCCAGCTGGCAGAGAGAAGGAGTGATAGAAATATCTTATCTCTGATCTCTCATTAACCATAGTATGAAAGTGAGTGAGCTTCAGCCATAGAGTCTGATATGCAATGTACTTAATAATTATGGTATTTTTTAAGCTCCTAGATGTTTGATTTGCACCTGCCCTAAAAGCATCATATACCATTCCACATATGTAAAACAAAATTGAAAAAATCTCAAACTTACCTCAATCACAACACAATATTTAAAAAGAGAGCACAATAATCTGTATGGGAACATAGTTTCAATTTGCTTTTTCTCCCTTCTTGTTGGTAGTTTTTTTTCAAAAGAAAAAAACGAAAGCTGAATGTTTACCTAATAAAATTGTTTATCTGTGAAGGCTTTATGGTAGGAAAAAACCTTACCAACAGTACAGCTGTCTTCAAGTACCACATCAACATTCCTGTCTCTGTACTCAACTCTGAAGTCCAGCATCCGAGGTTGCCTTTCTATAATCTGCCTAGTTGGAATTACAGGTCGAAATGCCGAAGAGGAAGAAGGAGCAGGAGATGGAGCTGGGTGACTTGCTGGATCAAATGCAGGTCCTGGTATAGTCTCACCTCCATAGTCACTGAAATATTGACATAAAAGAAACGTTATCGTCAACTAAATCATTACAGATTCCCACTAAGGACATGCTTCATACTTGGCTTGTATTATTCTTCCTATCAAATTTACCTACCTGTGTATCAAGGATAACTTAAGTTCTACTTCCTCTATGAAATCTTTCTCAGTGACTGAAGGCCACATTACTCTCTGTCCTATCCTTGCTCTTCTATGTCTATTAGCAGTATCAGACATATCATTTAGCATTTAATTAGATTTTTGCCTTATGTATTTATGATGTTGGTAAAATATCATTTTAAACTCCATAAATTAAGAACAGTGTCTTCTTCACTCACTCTCAAAAAATGAATCATTATTTGGATCATACTTTCCACAAAAACTATTTTGAAACCTTACCATCCTTAAATCTCCATTCCACCATCTCACTCCTCAGTTTTAAAAGATGACATTTTTTTCTACTTAGCAGAGAAAACAGATGTCATCGAGGGAAAATTCTCTCACCTTCTGGACATCGAATCTACAAACTAACCCACATACACACTTTTTTCCTCCTCCTATAAAACAGAGAAGACATTATTCTATCTAAGCAAAATCTAAATCATCTTCTCATTAGCTTTACATTACAGATTGTCCCTTCCTTTTCCAGTATCTTCAACATCTCCTTCTTCTGGATTCTTCTCAACAGCATTTAAATATGTTTGATTATTTCTCATCTTAAAAAAAAAAAATGAAATTCTGGCTCAGCCCACTAAATAGCTGTCTCATTTATAAATGGAAAAATTAACTGTATTTGTAAAAATTAAATCAGATAATATATATGAAAAGCTTAGCACAGTGCTTGGTACCTAGTAATATCTCAAACTCAGGAGATCCAAAGTTGGACTCATTAATGTTTCCCCAAGCCTGATCTTCCCCCATTATTCTTCATATCAGCTCCCCAAGCTGGGAACCTCTGGCATTATCTTTGACCCCTTTTCTCTCCAACTCCCATATCTAATCAATCCTTTCAATTTTACCTCCTAAATCTCTTTCCCCTCTGAAGCTGCCACTCTAGTCTAAGCCACAATCATCTTTTGTATGAACTAATGCAAAACCTTCCTAACTAATCTCCGCATTTCATTCCATATCACCACTAGAGTGAAATTCAAGACAGAGATATCTTCATATCATTTTCTTCAATACTCCTTCCTGCTCTTCATATAAATAATAAAAGTGGCACACAAGGCCCTATATTATCTGAATCCTATCGACCTTCGCATTCTCATCTTGTGCTATGCTATCTTCATCTCTCTTTGCTAACAGCCACAACAGCAGTTCATTTCTTGTCTCACAGTGATCCCTCCTGTTTCATGGGAGAACACAGACTATTCCTTCTAAGATTATTCTTTCCTTCCCACCCAATCCCCAAATTCCATGGTTTTTTTCCTAATTATATTTACCCTTCATATCTCAGACTGAATGTTTTTCAACTCAGAGCATGTTTTACTACCTCAGACTAGTTCAAATTCTTTACCACTATCAATTATATATATTCAGTTGTATACTTAATCATTTGACATTTAAGTCCCTAATAGAATGTAAGTTCCACAAGGACAAAGCTGAAATCTGTGTTTTTGATGTCTGTATCCTTTGTCCTGAGCTCAAGATTTTATATATAGAAGGTACTCAGATATTTGACAAATTTATGAGTAGAGGAACAATAATTAAAGAATTTGTTTTTTCTCTGACTTAACTTATCATATACATTACTACTTTTTTTCCCTTACTGGGAGAAGTAGAAATGGAGGAAACAAAAGAAATATTTCCATTGAAAAATTGTTGTACATATCTTGCACCACCACCAGAACTGTAAGCTTAGTTCTAAAATATCTTTCTTTTCACCTTGCATTTAAGGAAAAACAATGAACTGGGAACCAGAATAGGAACAACGAGAGTGACCAAAAAATATGCAAAGTTAAGCACTGTTCATATAAGTAAGCAGGAGAAAATATTTACATTTACTTCACACTATTGCTTTAATCACTATTGTTTTAGTGAATTGTGATCAGTCTCTTGAACAGAACGGAATGGATGGAAGGGAATGGAACGGAACAGAATAGAACAGAACAGAACAAAATAGAAATTATCAGTATGTGTCACTTAATAGAAGCAAATACTGTTTCATAAACTTTTGATTTTGGTATTTGTATATGTGTGTTTTGGAATCCAAGTATTTCTCAGTATAGGTCATAATCAAAAAAGTCTGAAAATGACCTAGCTTAGATCTCACCAGAGTTCAGAGACTCTAGTAATCATTGATTATAAACGAAAACATACCCTTTCTCCCAGTTGTTAGATTCAAAAAAAGCAATCTTAGAAGGAAGGCATGAGAACAGAGGAACTGTCCAAAGCAGAAAAGAATGTCACTGTTAGAATTCAAAGTGAGCTCCTAAGTATCTATGAATAGAATCTGCGATGATATTTCACTTCTCTAAATACTGTCACAACTTCTCAGAACCCAAGAAAAACAACTAAAGTTAGTGGGCTGGTCACTGACTTATTGTTTTCTTAACTCCAAATTTACCATTCTATTGTCTATTCTGCGATGCTGGAGCTATGATTCTGCAAAATTATATATTTCACTTTGGCATATTGTTTCCTGATAGATTTTGCCAACAGGGGACACCAGATAAAGATCAGAAATCAGGAAGAAGCGTGGAATGACTTTCCTCTCCCTGTTTGCATGCATTTCCATCAACGTCGCCTGTAGTTTTCAGTCTCCTGTTTTTTTTTCTTTTTCAGCATTCTTATTACCACATTCTTGACATCCTGTCAGAGACATCAAGTATGCACTTCACAGAGGTCTGACCCTCAGCTCCAAGGAGCCCCTCTGAGCTTCAAAATTCTGTTAATCTCTTTTCCCCTAGGCCTAAGAGTGGTAACTTACTGAAGCACTTATTATATCTAGATTACTTCAGCTTTACTTTTTTGCTCTTTTAGTCTTCCACACCTGTTTCACCAATCCTTCATTAAATCCTCCCTTTTGAAACACCCTACAGTGGTTTCATTTTCCTGATAATGGAGGTGTCTCAGGAAACATAGGATTTAGGAATTGATGATGTCTTTGACCTTCGATGTACTGCTGAGCACCCTGCCAGTGGAAAATGGGATACTAGTGACCAAACCACAACTGGCATAATAATTATCACTTACAGTTAGTTATGATTACATACCTATTAAAACAAGTGCCTAAGGGCACCAAATGATGGTTTGACTTGACCATTATGGTGGTAATAATGACAAGGACTATGGACTGGCTGCTTCTCACTCTAATGGAGAACTTACAGAAGAAAATGACTATTTAGGGTTTTTAACTTTCAATGCAAGTCATGATAAACCTACAGAGCTTTTGAACTGGCCCTTTAAAAAGTTTCTTATTTCTTGTAACCACAGCTATAATCCTGCTGAGAATCAGACCCAAAATTTAATTTTGCAGCTTGCATGACTACAGTAAAAGTTGAATATACAACCTTCTAAGTCTCTTTGGTGAAATTTAAAGAACTGCTTGAAAGGTGTGGGACTCTAAGAGGTGGAATGGGGGAATACCTGAGTGGACTCATAGGAAGGTTAAAATCTTGAACCCCTGGAGTCTTTCTGAGCCTCTTTCGTAAGCAGAAATGGCTCCGCCTCCCATGCCTGAAAAGGTTAGCCTCCTCTTGAATGAAAACTGTTAATACTCTTACCTGAGACAGTCGCTCTGAAAGAGGAGACCTACTCTCAAAACCTACCCCCACCATTCCTTATTGCCTCCAAAATCTGATTTAGGCATGCTCAAAGAAAACAAGTACAATGTCTTAACTGACAGAAGATAGCTTATATCCAAAGATAATTATAAGCTTTTCATAAATTATTTCAGCAAAAACCTAGGGATTAGGTATAAAAATGAATTTGAAGTGAATTTGACCACAGAGTTTGGGTAGGGCCAAATACAACATGTTTGCTTAAGCAGCTTCAAGTACCTCTAATAGTCTGCTTGTTGACTGAATGAAACTTAAGTCCCAAAGGAGTCTACATTTAATGAGGATGAAATGCCCAAACTTTCCTGGCAAATGTAGAAAAAAAATCCAGATACTTAGAAAAATAGGAATGCTCTAGTGGATTACCATGTGCGACGTGATTATAGACACATCCTCCTACTCTATCATCCACAAGGTCGCAGAGGACATTGCACTAAAGCATTCAGAAATACATTAGTAAGGGAATCTGCATTCTTGAAAAACTGTAGTGACTGTCTTCTGTGGGTTGGGAATGACCTGGGGAGATGGCATCACTGAAAAAGACTCCCTGATGGACACGATGAAATCCCAGAGTACAGAGGTCAAATGGCAGAATTTAATAAGAGAAAAGTGGGAGTCATTATGTGAAGGGACAGCACTGACAAAAAGTAGCAATCGAAAGATTTCAACCTGCAGATATCTTTAGTAGTGCTTAATTGAACAAAGCATTTCTAATGAATAAAATTAAAAGTCAGTCTCCTAAAATATTATTGATCTATAATCAGTAGGCCTGGCAGTCTAAATCCTGACTTCCCAAACCACACTGAAGAATTAGTCACTCCCAGTTTCCAAACACAAGTTGATTCATGGACATGAAGTCCTTAGCCCCCTCAAAGGCAATGCAACAGAGCCACGCGTATGTATTGTAAAATTTCCTCTAAGACTTTCCCTAAGAAATCTATAGCCATTTATTGGGATGATGAAAGGAAAATATCTAGATCTTTAGGGGATTACTAGATGCTAATTCTAAACCGATACTAATTCCTAGGAATAGAAAAGTGGAAGATTATGGTGGTAAATGAAGTTTTGGCTCAAATCCATTTGCACTGGGTTCAAACAATCTGTCAACCTACCCCAGAGTTTTCTCTGAGAGCCTGGCTGTATAACTGAAAGAGACACACTCAGTAACTGGTAGACGTCCCATATTGGCTTCCTGATCCATTAAGATAGGGTTATTATATCAGGAGAAAAGGCAGGAAGCAACTGATGTTGCATATACTTTCTTTTCTCTACATTAACTTGCAAGTACCATGACAAGCATTTTGCTTTCTCCCAGCAGGGTAAAGAATATATCTTCGTTGTATTTGCCTGAAGATTATGTTAACTCTCCTGCTCTTTGTTGTAATGCCCTAGTCTGATCACCTAGACATGCCACAAAACATTACATTGATGACAATGTGGATTGGTCCTGAAGAGTAGAAGTGGCAAGTACTTGGATGCTTTGGTAAGATACGTGCATGCTAGAGATTAGCAGATACACATCACAAAAATGTAGGGGTCTTCCACCTTGAAGTTTCTGGGGTCCAATGTTCAGAAGCATGTCAGGATAAAAGGCCAGTTGCTATTCCCATCAGTATATAAGATATAACTAAGTTAACTGAGGAAGAAAAAATTGGAACTGGGAAAAAAAAATAGTTATGTATTATATACTGGCACCAACCAAAAATACACTGCTAAAGCATTATAGCCCCAAAGATATCCTTGAAAGATAGTAGTGAAAGAAAAGCCTCCCAGTAGGGAGAACTTAAGGTTGTGCTACAGGCTGACCATTTCCTTTAGACGGAAAAAGAGCCTGAGGTACATATCTACATTGATAGTTAATGGGTTGGCCAGCTGACCAGGACTTGGAAAGAATAAAAAGGAAGTCTGGGGAAGAAATATGGAAATGGATCATTTAAAATGGATACCAAAATTGAATATATACGTTTCTAGAGTGAATGGTCACAGGCTACCCACTGAAAAAAAGGCTCTCAACATAGATGAGATGACATTGTTCTGTTGATGCCAATCAGCTTTTTTCCTTTGCTATCCCAGGGCTGCTTGATGCATTAAAGTACAATGTGCCCATGCCAATAAGGGTGGAGGTTAGGCATAGGCACATCATTAACTCTCCCTCACCAAGTCTGAATCTGGCTAGGAAAACTACTGCCTAAAATGTAAACTACAAGACTAATAAAGCATTTCTCAGGGATCCAATATGGATCATTTCTAACATGGAGAGGGCAGTGATCTGTTCTCAGTTAAAAAGACAGTTTTCAGGATATAAAACTGACTCCGCTGACAGCAATGCTTCTGCTAGCATCACCACTCATGCATTTGGGGAATGCCTTATTGCTCTATGGCTTCCCACACAACACTGGTTCTAACCAAGAAATAATTTCACAGCAAAAGTGCAGCACTGGTATCACCTGTGTATAACATTACCCAGAAGCAATTAGCTAGACAAAACAGTGGACTAGACTGCTGAAGAGAGTTACGGCACAGGCTGGGAGACAACGCCCCCAAAGGTTGGTGTTATACCTTAAAGGGTGTTGTACATGCTTTTTACCAGTGACAAAAACATAGTGATATTTCTCATGTTGCCAGAAAACATGGGTATAGAAATTAAGTAGTAGCAGTGGTTCCTCTTATTATGCCTCATAACAAACCAAATTTTTGCTTCCTACAACTTTTGGCTTAGGTGGTTCAGAAATCATAGTTCCCAAGTATGTAATGTTTCTATACTCGCATTGAATTAGAATATGAGAATGCCATGTGGCCATTTTGTACTCCTTTTGCTACAGAACCAATTAGCAAAGGATGGGTATTAGCCAGGTTGACTGGTCCTGATTACCAAGAAAAAAATTAGGCTGCTGCTACACAATTAACTGTTTTCTTGGGCTTGTTCAATAATAAGAATTAATGGAAAACTACAATAAATTTAAAAAAGGCAGGTCCATTGAGAATTCTGACTCTTCAAGAATGAACGTTTAAGATGACCTATCAGATAAAGAATTTTGACTATTTGAGGCGCTAGCAGAGGGAATATAGAATAGTGGAAGAAGAAACTGGTAAATATCATTTATGGTCTTATGATCAGTAGTAACAGAAACAAGGACTGTAGCAGCATGCATGTGTGCGCACAGATACACACAAAGTTCTCTTCTTAGTTTGCACATTGATCCTATTAACATCACCCTAGCAATGACATTACTGTAACAATGGCATCCAATTTGTTTCAGCATCAGCCATCAGTGTTAGCTTCCAGCTGCTTTTAATACTTTAAAAAAAAAAAAAAGCCTCTGCATCCTGTCAGATGTACCAGTATCAGCTGAGCAGGACTTTTTTCTCATATATCAAGTTCCTAGGGCCCTTCCTCTGAGCTTCAAGTTCTGTTAACCTCAACTTCTCCTAACCTCTTTCCTTTTACCCTCCAGTACTAGCGGTGACTTTGTGCCCTTCAGTGGTCAGCAAGGGGCTTTCCTAAGCAGACCAGTCCTGAAGCAGGCCTCCTGAAGTGGGTGCCTTGGATCCGGCTACAGAGTCCCGGCTCTGCCCACTCTTCTCAGAAAATACTGCTGCTCTAAGTCAGTTCTTGCCCTAGGCTCCCTTCCTCTTTACCAGCAGAACCCTGTCCCATCTGGCCCTGGTGGTTCAGGTGTTTCCTGCATTCATTATATCTAGTATCCTCTTTTTGCTCTTTCAATCTATTCCACATCTGTGTAACTGTTCCCTATATGAAATTCCCTGTTTGAAATTCCTAGTGTGCTTTTTCTCTTTACCAAACCCTAACTCTAAGAGATAGCTTAACATTTCTAATCAGAGCAGCCTATTTGGTGGGGTTGTCAGCCACAAAGAGGGTTTTTAAAAAAGTTAACACTTGAGAATTTTCTTACTGGCAATAATTATTTCAAGAGCAGTAAAAAAATAATGAATTTACGTTAGTTTTTCCCCAGCAATCAAAAAAAAAAAAAAAAGAGAGAGAGAGAGAGGGAGAAGAAAAGAGAGACTACCTGTTAATGAATGATCCTATCAGTTTTGACTATGTTCAATGACATCCAAAGACTGCAAAGGCAGCCAAAATTGTCAACTCAAAAAAAAAAAAAATAGTATTTTTAAAATTTTACATTTGTGAAGACTACCATCCTATAATTTGACCTTCTCAGTATTCTTTCCTAGGTAATCAATAATTTAAAAAATAAACAAACAAAACCAGTAATTGTAAAGGAAACTATGGAGAAATCTATAACAGATCTAAACTTCCACTAAAGAAGTATTTTTATCCTTACTCAACTTTCCTCACACAGGGTCCTTGGAAGGCAGTGAACAAAGCAAAATAAACAAAAACCCTGCACTTATTTCAATTTTCAAAAGTCCATCTCATGGAAAAATCTCTAGGTACAAAAAAAAATACGTGTTTAAAAGATAAACTTGTCTTCAGAAAAAAATCAAAAATTTTAAATGCACATCAGAGAAGACAATAAACAGAAATTAATTTGGCCAAAATAGATGTTTTCTAAATCAGAAACCTGGACATTTACATATTCTGAAAGCATAATGGTCAAGGTTTGAAAACAAGCCTTATCTTCTCTAGGTTTCCTCAATGAATTAAACAACAAAGAAGCATATAGCACATCTGTCTGGGTCATAAAATAAATATGAATTGAGAAATACCATCCATTTAGTCAATGTGTAAAGTTACACTCTTAATTCATAAAATTTTAGAAAACACAGCATCTACTCTCTTTTAGAAATAATTCATTAGCACTTCTTTCTAACAATAACTATCTCCAAAATTAATTTTTAAGAGAGCTCTGAATAATATGCTGAATAAATAAAGTATTACACCAATATGTAAAATATGCATGTACACACTTGATGTTTGTTTATGACTGAATGGATGGTTTACATTTATGACTGTATAAGTTACGTACTTTATAAATGTTTTATTAGCAATATATTGCCTAGTGAAATAAGCCTTGGAGACTGAGGCAGAAGAGAGCTTGCTTATATTCCAGACTCCATCAACATCATGCAGTGTTATCTGTGCCAAGTCATTTCATGCCTTATTCTCTCTACCTGTAACATGAGCGATAATAATATCTGCCTTTACCTGCTTACCACTAAAATAATAATTTTAACAAACAAAGCTGTGGGAGAAAGATATTATGTACATGTATTAAATTTCAACCTTTTAACCCAAAGTAAAAAATCTTAAGACAAAAGTTGTGACATGCATGGTTTACTGACCTTGAAGAGGACAGAATGGTATAAAAGAAAGAGCGTGGGTTTTAAAAGGGAAAAATCCAGACTCCACTACCTACTATACTTGTGACCTTGGAAGAGTCTATATAAACTCTCCGACCTTGAATTTCCTCATCTATGAAACATGAACATTTATCTCTTAAGGTTTGAAATGAGTATTAGGAAAAATATGTCAATTACCTAGCACAGTGTGTAAAACATTTTAAAAAATGTTAAGTTTCTTTGCCCTAAACTTTATGGGTACATTAAAAACTGTATTCCCACTTTTAAATTCACGCAAAAATCTGATATTGAGAATATTTATAAAGCACACAGATTGGGCTCTTCTCCTTCCAAAAATAATTTGTTGGGTTTTTTTTTTTAAACTCTTTTTGATAGCTCTTTTCTCTGTTAAGAAGTAAACTGACAAATTGAGTTAGTTGTATTCACAAACTACATTCAACTCTACTACAAAAATCAAACTTACAAAACAAAGATCCTTTTAACTGCCTACAAATACCATTCCTAGCACTGTGTCTTCTACTTTCAGTGTTAAGCCTATGAAAAAGTGCAAAGAGCCCTCTTTCATTTTCCTCTGGTCAGCAGCCATACAAGAGGAATTTTCAGTTATGTCAAATCCACAGTGATTTCAAAGCTGAAGAAGAAAGTCAGTACTAAGGAAAATAGTTGAAAACTATTACTAGATACAACTGACTTTCTTCAGTGGACATGATTCATTCCTCTAATTTAACAAGAAAACAAAAACCCACTCTGATGAAAGTTAAACCTCAAATATCATAGTAACCTTATTAGAAATCGATTCACTACTAAACCTCTAATTATAAAATATATTAAGCAAAATGTATTATCTGCAACAAGGGAGATGGGTTGTTTCCAGGGATGAGGGAATTTCTACAGTTCACTCATAGTAAATACTATCAATTATAAGATATATCCAGTATGTACTCAGAACCTAGCAGCTGAATCCACAAGGGTTTAGCAAGCAAAAATTTTGGCACAAAAAGTAGAATAACATTTACTCAAGAATAAAACTGGAGCCATATTTAGCAGTCTAAAACTTTCAAAACCAAGAAAAAAAAAATGATCATGAGGAGGTTCCTACAATCATCTGGTTTGCTTTCTAGACAAGGTTAGAATTGAACGGTTTTGAAAACCAAAAAAAAAAAAAAAAAAAAGCAAACAAAAAAATATTAGTACAGGCTCTGGAAATCTGCCACATTTACTCTGGATGAAACTCTTTCTGACAGTTTTTTTTAAAGGGATGAAGGATAAGTGTTATTTATCATTGCTTTCACCTAAAAACTATTAATCACTAAGGGTGGTACAGGTACCAAACAGAATTTTGCTTCCTTTCTAAATTTACACAGTTTCCTATAAAGAATAGCACATTTTGCTGTTCATGGTGAATTTTTTGATGTTTATGCAGCAGTACTTTTCTTCCTCTCCAAAACAACCTCATTCCTAGTCTGCTGTTTCTGTTTGCCTCATCTGCACTTAGCAGATCACGCTTCAGTGACTTAGAAATCCCAGCCACCAAAATTGAAGCCAAAGTTTGAACTGAGAGGCGGGGAAAGAAATCAAGTAATTAAACTACACTTGGAAGGAAGAATGGTTTTACCTCCTATGACTTTACAGCGTGCTCTTTTAATTCAGAACGAGAGTCTCCAATTTTAAGGAGAATAAAAGTATGAATTTATTTTTAATTTACAAAATTATTTTGTAATTATTATAGTTCTATTGGCCTTATCTTTCAATTTTACCTTCTGGCAATGACACAAAACCAGAAGACCATTACAAATGTTAACATTGGATGCTTCAGGTAAAACAGTTCAATGCTCTGGGAAGTTTCATTATTAAAGTCTTTCTCAAATTGTCACAAATTATCATGTACTTAATAGAGAAATGAAAAGGGAGAAAAAAAGAATGTAGTAAAGTTGGAGGTAAAGCCTGTACAGTTAGATGCCCTGGGGCTACTGAGCTATGTCTCATTTTCTCACTACCAATGGTTTAAAGGATTCAGTTCCTTTCATTTTATGAATTAGCAGATGACCTTAAAAAGCTTTCTTAAAAGTAAAATAAAACCATCTTTAAAAATGGTATCACCAAGTTTGAAATACATAACATTATAAGGTTAAAATTTGGGAATTTAGGAAATTAATAGTACTAATAAAAATGTCTGAAAGAACTTTATATTAATGAACTTATATACCAAAGATCAAATGCTCTATCAAAAGTTAAACAAAAAAAAATAATAAATGTCTTTTTTTGCTTTGCTAAATTCTCATCTTACCTTTAAGTACCTTATAACATACCTTTGTAGAATGCCATTTTCCTGGGGTATTACACCATTGATAGCTGCCTGCAAACAGAAAATAGAGAAGGCCATTTAAAGAAAAAGAAAAAATGTTCAAGGGTGAGCTAGGGTAGGGTGGAGAACATTATCAACAGAAACAAGTAAACTCTGAAAAAAAATTTTTAATTCTAAATGTTTACTTAATAATACAAAATATTAAATGGTTCTCTATTTCTCTATAACAAAACCGTATTTAAGAAAATTTTAAAAACACGTATTTGGCATAATAATGTCCCTAAATTTTGAGTCATAAAAAGCTTAATTCCACCATTCTAATTCAAACAAAACACTCACAAAACCAATATTTAAGGATGTCAAAACAAGTAAAATCAGTACCTTACAGAAATCTGTAAGAACAAGATATAAAATCACAAATGAAAAACTCCAATAATAATTTAAAACTTAACTCAGGAATAAAATTCATCCTTTCTAATTATAATCATTATTCTTTATGAAAAGCCCATTTAGAAGGAATACATATAGAGGCAAAAGTTCTTTGATAAACACAACACCATAATTTTTTCAGGTTACAAAAGGAAACAGGAGCATCACTAGGAAAGTTTTCTTATATGAAACATTCCTAAAATTGGTCTCTAAGCTAACCACTCACCAATTACTTAGAACACAGCACAAGTGTGACATGATATGAATGTTTTTTTAAGGCTCCTAAGTAAGCAGGCTATTACTACTGGATTGTGGGCAGTTCACTGCAGGGTAATTGAGAAGATTTCTCTGGAGGAAAATAATGTCCTTTACAACTTCGTCTTTGCATCGTAACAACTTATTCCCTCCCCTTCCCTCCCCACGTCCACATCAAAATAGAAAAAAAAAAAAAAAAAACAGCTAACACTTCAATATTTTATCAGTTGCCTGGAAATCAATTGCCAAAAAACAGTTTGTATATTTTGTGAAACATTAACTTAAACATTTGCCAGAGGTGGGTCACATTTACAAAGTTATACTGTTGAATGGAAATAAAGTAGAGTGTGAGATACTTGCTACGAATTTGAGGGTTGTAATGCTCCACTGGGAAAAAACAAAGAACTCCACGGGTTAATATAGACAGTGGATACCATAGAACCCTGACAACTCTGGAAGCTCAATAAATCCTTTGAGGCAAGCGAACACTAAAATCAGTTTCCAAAGTCACAAATTCAATGGAATCATCTCTGCCTGGTGCCAGGTCAATTATCCCTTTTCTGTTGATAGCAATAGTTCCACATACAAATACCTCCTTTGCTAAAAAAAAAAAAAAGAAAATGGTAAGAGAATGTTCTATGGTGTTGGAAAAGAAACAGAATATCACTTTGTTTGGAAAGATTTTGTTCAAAATTTCACTAGGGAATGCCAAGGTATAATGGAAAGAACACTAAGGATTTATAAAGTCCAAAGTTTGAATCTAGGTTCTCCCATTAATTAATTATTTGATGACCTTACTATATATTCTTTATTCACTGAACCTCCTTGAGCCTCAGGTTCCTCATCTGCATAATGAACTAATATTACAACCTCAGCCAAACTGGGCCTTTTTGTTCCTCACAGGCATCAAGTTCCTAGGGCCTTTGAAGATACTATATTTATTTGCAATGCTCATTCCCCATTCTTTGGTCATTTTTTTTTTTTTTTATGGTGACATTGGTTAACAAAATCCAAAAAGTTTCAACTGTACACTTTAACAGTAAGGCATATATATGTTTATACCGTGTTGGTTAATTCTTAATCATCAGAATTGAGGTTTCTGTTAGATATACTTTTTAAAAAACTTTTTCTCTGATCAAACTCATCTAAGTAGGTTTACTCTCACATAGAACACTGTACTTTTCTTTTATATAATTGACAATTACTTATATTGTGGTTATTTGTTTTATGTCCGCCTTTCTCACTCAACTATAGGTTCCATGATGGAAGAAACGATATCAAGTATGTTCACCACCTAATCCCCATTGCCTAGCATATAAAAAGCACTCAGTGATTATTTGTTAAATGAATGATGCTAGAAAAGTACAAAGAAAAGCAACAAGACTTGAAGAAGGCTGAGAGGAAGCTTCCTGGATGAAATTATTTCTCAACTGAGACCAAAAAATAAGTGAAAAGTGGTACTAATCTTTGAAAGACATATTTTTTTTTTATTTCTGCTGGATTAGAAATACAGATATACTTAAATCTCGCTCCTAATGATTCAATTTCAGATATCCCCCCCTCACCCCCATATATATAGAATATATTATTTCCCCCTAAATCCTTTATTATTATTTCAGAAGTGACTTAATGTCTAAAGGCATAGATCTTTCATAAGCTCATGTTATTAAATATGCTCAAAGTAAGAACTCTCAAGCCAGAAAGCTGTCGTATCCCAGCTCCATCATTTACTAGTGTGTAATCATGAGAAAGTTACTTATTCCTGTCTCAGTTCTCTCATCAATAAAATGGGAGGTGATAATAGTACTTGTTCATTGAGTTTTTATGAAACTTGTTAACACATACTTAAATCATGTTTGCTACATAGTAAACTACTCAGGAAAAATGAGCTGCCTTTATCCTAACAACTGCCATACTGAAATTTATTCTTATTTGAAATCACAAATAGTTTTTAATCACAAACCTCTGAAGACAAAGAATGGACACTATAAAAAAATAAAAATGTTTCCACTCACAACACTTACCTACTGCAGATGACTTATTTCTGGAGATGTTTCCTCTCCTCGTTATTTAAATAATGGTGTATCACCATTAAAAATACATCATAAGTTACAGGTAAGATGATGAGATTAAAGTAGGAAAAAAGTGAGTAGTTTACCAGCCCTACGACTAACTCTAAAGTTCTTTTGGTTAACCTGGCAGTTTACTTTTGCCGTAGGAAAGAATTCCAACTGGCAATCCTAAAACATCTCCTAACGGCCAAATATTTGATTTTAACAAGTTCTAATTTGACTTTTTTTTTTTTTCAGGGAAAGAAAACAGAAAGCAGAACAATTTAAGAAATGTAATCATTCCACAATCTGTTCTTAGACAAATGCAAAAAATGTTCACTGAACCTTTCCAAGTAGTTATAACTATCAAAATAGGCCAACATGCAGAATTAAGACTGGTGCAGACCAAATTAAAGACAAAAAGAATATGAGGCAGATCCTAAGACTAATAATGGTACCTAAGAGACACACCTTTGTCAAATAAACATCTGTGAATGAAAAACCAAACAGCAAACTAGGAGAACCACATAAAAAACCTCAGTGCTACCTCAACTAGATCCTTCTAGCACTTAAAGGACATCGAGTCCAAATCCCTTAGCCTGGTAACCGAAGCTCCAACCTTCCTTTCTGGCTGTCTCTCAGATTTTGTCCTACAGGAATCTTTAGTCAAATCGTTTGACCCACTGACTTTAGAATACCTTGTACTTTCATAATTAACAAAATATTGTATTCTTCTTAAGATTAACACTGTGGAAACCAAAGCCAAATTTTCTAAACAAATTTAAAAGCTGGTAAGAAAAAAAACGCATTCAAACCTGACATATATTTTAAGAAAGTAAATTAATTTCTAGGTTCAATTTGTAAGCTAAAAACATGAAAAAAAGACAAAAACATCTCAAGTTAGCAGTTTGAAGAATTTATGGAGGTAAACATTCTACAGTATTCAAGAGAAGACTTTCTGGTGGTTCAGCAAACCCAACAAGCCATATTTGCTTTATATTACAAGCAGCCACATTAAGGAAAACTAACTTGTTACTAAAGTCCTAAATATAGTTGCTTCATTTTAAGATTGATGAACATCTAAAATCAATTTAATTTGGGAAAGTAGGCTGCAATTATTCTATGCAAGAACTGTGCTAGGTATTGTGGATAACACATGGCCAAGATAGCACCAAACTTTAGGAAACCAAGAGAAATAAGATAAGAATACAATATTAAGCATAATACAGAAAGTATCTATCTCAATAAATAGCAACTCCATTCTTCCAGTTGGTCTAGCCAAAAACCCTGAAGTTATCCTTGACTCCCTCTTTCTCTCACTACTCCCTCCTTCCCCATTCATTAGCAAATTCTGATTGCTGAAATGTTAAAACACATCCAAAATTTGATTACATCTCACTGCAACCACTCTGGTCCAAGCCTCTATCTTGTCTCTCCTCCATTACTGCAATAGCTCCTTAACTGATTTCCTTGCTTTGCCCTTGTTCACCTTCAGTGTATTCTCATCACAGTGACCATAGTGAGGCTATTAAAATATAAGTCAATCCTCTACTCGAAATCTTCCACTGACTTTTATTCTAGGATAAAAAGGCAACATCCTTAAGATATCTTATTCCTCCCTCACTCCTGTAATCTAATTTCATCTCCTCCTCCTTTCCTGAGCAATACTTGTCTTCTTGATAATCCTGGAAAACACTAGGCCTGATTTTCCACTTAAGGTTTGTTGTGATTACTATTCCCCGTGCCTGAAATGTTCCTGCTCCTAGATACATGGCTCACTTGCTAACTCCCTTCCTCCAGGTCTTGATTCAATTGTCACCAGCCCACTTTTTCTAAAAAAAGAACTACAGACCCTGATCCAACGTACTATATATCCTTGTTCCCTATTTTCCCCCTTAGGAATTACCTATCACTTTCTGACACACTATATAATATTACTGATTTATATCACTTATTGTCTGTCTTCCCCTATGAAAGTATAAGCTCCATCATGATAGGGATTCCTCTGGTTCACTACTATATTCCCAGTACTGACACGAGAGCTTTGCACATAGTATATACTTAATAAATATTTTCAGAACTTAGCCCCAAGCTGTGAGAAAAGCACAAGGAACACAGAGAAGCTATTTAGAAATTAATCAGTTTACTGTCCCAGCTGAACTCAGTCTTGCAGTCATCCCAGCACAGGTTCCAGACATGTGAGTAACGAAACCACCTTGGACCCAGCTATTCCAGCTCCCAACCAGCTGAGTCACCCACTGGTTGGGAGCTGGAATAGCTGGGACCAAGGTGGTTTTGTTTGAATTGTCCCAGCTGAGGATCCAGACATCATGGAGCTGACATGCCATTCCCACAATGACTTTTCTGAATTTCTGATCCATGAAGTCTGTGAGCATAATAAGGTATTTGTTTCATGCTAGTAAGTTTTGGAGTAGTTTATTACACAGCAACAGCAACACTTTTTCATATCTAGGTCTCAATATCAGATCAGATTCAATTTGACAAGCACAATGCTACGCATTTTCTGTGTGTAGTTTTGTTTAACTCTCATAACTTTGTGAAGTAATTACTATAACCTGACAACTAAAGCAGTTAATTTAGCCTATCAGCCACGATCTTACAGTACACATTAAAAATAGAGTTCTAAATCAGTTTTTTAAGTACCAAGTCTAATATCATAATGCCATAATATTCTCATATTCATCTCTAAAGCCATATTTTATCAAGCCTTTATTTAAAGCTATTTTTCATAGAGATCTGTAATAAGTATCAAGAGAGGGGTCATTTTGATAATTATGAGGCTGGGAGAGAAAGTAGGTCTAGAGTACTGAGCAACACAATGAACCAATACCCCTCATGTCCAGGGTATTCTCTTTAGCCTCCCAACCAAATATTGAGAGAAACTCATAAAAATTACAAGCCTCATTGGAGGGTGAGGCAGGGCTCCGCATTAAGCTCCCCAGGTGATTTTCAGCACACTAAAGTTTGAGAAAGACTAACCCCAAACTAATCTGACCAATACCAAGAATCAAAGATGCTCTCTTGGTTTCAAGTTGCAACAAGTATCTTCCCTGAGAAGATTTAATGACTTACCTAAGTACACAGTACTTCTTAAACAAAACAAAACAAGGCAAAACAAAACAATACCAAGTATCTTAGCTTCAAGGGTAAAATGATGGTTATTTGAGTCTCATGAATTAATAATAAAGCATATTTTTACATGGTTGGAACTATTACACCGGGTTGGGATGGAGTAAGAATGGTTTCAAAATATTTTTTAAAATAAATTCTAATCATTAAAACTCTGAAAATCAATAGATTGAGCAAAACACACTGAGCTAACAAGGCAAATTCTGTCTTTTCCCAACTAAATAATATAAAACAATCATTTTCTATAAACTATAGCAAAATCACACTGTTCAACATCTGAAAACACACTGGCATACAAAACAAAGAGCTACAATTAACAATGTTGAATTTATTTAATTGAGTAGTAATAACAAAGAATTTTTCCTTTTTTGATCAATAAGAAAGCAGAGTACAATTCTTTACAGGAATGTAATACTGCTGTAAATGATTCCATGAAACATTCAAATACACTTGTTCAGGCCTTAAAATACTTCTCTGATGTTTGCTAGACATCTATAAAAAAACACCAAGAGACAAATAATTTTGCTTCATACACAATCTATCCTTTAATTCAAAATGACAAAATGTCTAAACACACCTTGTCTGCCAACAGATCCACAGATGTTAGCACTAACAACATAGCATACCTGAGTATCTAACCACAGTCTGAAAATAACATAAACTGCAAAATTTGCTCATTGAGCAAGCTGACAAAATCAGCTGCCATCTCCACTATCTTTGGCAGGTATATAAAAGATAAAAAACTAAATTAGCTTTTTCTCTAGTTTGTTTTAAATTACACTAGCAATTCTCACATCAAAGCAATGGAATAAGAGAAAATCACAGCCCATAATTCTGTAACATTTGATAACATTCGATTTCAAATCTTCTTTGAAAGACCTGCAACATTTTGTCTGCTTTGCCACATGATGCCATCTTAACATTGGGCATGGTGAGAGACAGAAAGCAAATCAAGGGCTTAACAAAAGATACCACTCAATTATCCATTGATGCATAAGAGAAGAAAAAAGAGGAGAGATGGTTGGATCATATCTAGTCTACTCTCTTACTATCTGAAAATTGGTTTTCTAACTACAGCACTATTCTCTCTTACAGTTGCAGTCATCATCATTTCTTTTTAGGTTCTTCTATCATTCTCTTACCTCTCAGATCCTTAATAAGACCCCTATCAGCATCACATATATTTTATAACTAACCCCTTTCTGTTCCTATCAAGACAACTCTCTGCCTAGAACATATACTTATATATAAGACGTACTTCTAAGGATTAGCACATCACCCTACTGCCCCAAACATTTTTGGTAGTGTAATGTTACTCATTTCATGCAACGGTGAAAGAAAAAAAATATGTTAGCAAGTGTGAAAATGAGCAGACTGTCACTGCTCTAATGAAACATGTTTCTTCCAGCCACTGACAATAAAAATAGATCCCACAAAGGTAGAGTAGGGTACTCCAAGCCCTCAAGTGACTCACTTCATGTCACAGCTACCACAGTGAACTTAGTTATCATATCCAAATATGAAGGTAGAAAAAAGAAGACAAGAGGTTTTTCATACAAAAGTTTTTAAAATTTGAGGGTGGGGGGACTTCAGATAATAAAACACTTTACCAATTATTTATCTGAGGAAAAGAATTTGTTTTAGCAAACACCTTCATCACAACATGTAAAAGAAAAGATATAAGAGAATAAATGAGACATTGATGCCTATGGCCACTTATCAAATAAACCAAGTATGCTGGCATTATTATAATTCAGTAGACATGTTTTTCTATCCAAAGTTTTCCCCCTTTCTTCTTTTTCCTCTCGTCTCTTCCCTCCATCCCTCTCATTCATCCATCTAATATTTAATGAGTAATTACTCTGTATCAAGAAATGGGTTAAGATGTTAGAAATAAAAGAACAAGTAAGAAATGATTACCAAAAGTATAAAACTCTTTGAAGAAAACATAGGTGGAAAGTGTCATGAGATTGGTTCTGACAGTGATTTCTTGGCTATAACACCAAAACACAGGCAGCGGAAGCAAAAATAAAGACATAGGACTACATCAAACTTAAAAATGTTTGTGCATCAAAGGACACAATCAACAGAATGATATACAAATGGCCAACAAGCATATGAAAAGATGTTCAAGATCACCAATTATCAAAGAAATGCAAATCAAAACCACAATAAGATACCACCTCACACCTATTAGGATTGCTACTATAAAAATAATAATAATAAAATGTGTGGCAAGGATGTGGAGATATTGGAACTCTTATGCACTGTTGATAGGACTGTAATATGGTACAACTGTTATGGGAAACAGTAAGGAGGTTCCTCAAAAATTAAAAATAGAACTAATGTATGATCCAGTAATTCTACTTCTGGGTATATATGCAAAAGAACTGAAAGCAGGGCCTCAAAAAGATAACTGCACACCCATGTTTATAGCAGCATTATTTATAAGAGCCAAGAGGTGGAAGCAACCCAAATGAGCACTGAATGATAAAGAAAATGCTTTATATACTTATAATGGAATATTATTCCGCCTTTAAAAGGAAGAAAAGCCTATCGCAGGCTACAACATGAAGAAATCTGGAGGACATTATGCTAAGTAAAATAAGCCATACACATGTGAAAAAAACAGAGTATGATTCCACTTAAACAAGGCATCTAAAGAAGTCAAATTCATAGAAACAGAAAGTAGAATGGTGGTTACTAGAAGCTTGGGAAAGGGGAAACGAAGAAGTTATTGTTTAATCATTATAAAGTTTCCATTTTTCAAGATGAAAAAGTTCTGAAGATCTATTTCAAAACTATGTAAATTTATTTAACACTAATGAACCATATACTTAAAAATAGTTAAGATGGTAAAGTTATATCATGTGTTTTTTTCCACAACAACAACAACAAAACTCATTAAAAAAGATTCCTGCAAAGAAAGAAAAAAAGGAGGGAAGGATTAAAATATATTCTCTAAGAGTCATTTCTTCTCTGAAACGCCAATAATACATAAACTTAAAAAATACATTGGCAGATTCTTATGTTGCTTAATTTTTGGTAGTCTACATTTTTAGCAGAGGTGCTTGTCAAAAGCAGGTGAAAACAATTAGTAATGTATTCAGTATAGACCAATTTACTATAAAGGCTAATAGCTCTTCAGTTTGAATAAGATCTCTAATAATCCTTCTGTGATCTGTGATGTTCATTCAGCACACTATTAAAACTTCTCTCATACCACAAAACA
>NW_006441955.1:3858284-3867127 GCF_000325575.1 Pteropus alecto
TGTAATATACTATATTCAGTCATTAAAAAAACAAGCAAACAAAAGTAAAAATTTAGAAGATTTGAACAACTAAAAACATTTGACCTAATGGACATAAAAAACTACATCCAACAACTGCAAAGTGAATATATTTCTAAAAACAGAGAAAATAATAATAAAAAAAAAATTTGGATCACAAATTGGGCCATTATCTATATAGGAACTACCATAAATTCAGCAGTTTAAAACAACAAGTACTACTTATCTCAGCATTTCTGATGGTCAACAACCTAGGCATGGCTTATCTGGGATCTCTGCTTCAGGGTCTCTCTCACAAGGCTGCAATTTATGTGACTGCCAGAGTTGGGTCGCATCTGAAGGCCCAACTGGGGAAGGATCCATTTCTGAGCCCATTTATGTGGGTTTTGGCATAATTCCAGTCTTTTGGGGCTGTTGTACTGAGAGTTTCAGTTCCTTCACACTATGTCTCATCAATTAAGTAACTTGCTTCATCAAAGCCAGCAAGGGAGAGTCTCTATCAAGACGGAAGTTAAAATTCTCTGTATCTTAATTATATCTTACAACTCTGTTGTATACCAGTTAGAAGCAAGTCACAGGCCTCACTCCCACTTGAGGAAAGGATATTAAACAAGTGCATGAACATCCAGAGGCAGATATCACTGGGAGCCATCTTAGTCGGCCTGCCACAGGAAGTATCAACAAACTGCAAAGAGCTGAAATCATACAAAGTCCACTCTCCTATAATGGCAGAAAACATTAACAAGTATTACTTTATTTAAAAAATCACATGTTTGAAATTTTATGCCTATACCTCTCAATATGTATAAAATTTTATACATATACCTCAAATATTCTATTGAATTCTAAATCTATCCATGTGAATTCTAAATAAATACATTTAAATTTGTTTTAATGTTTCTATTCCTCTGTTTAAACTCTCCATGTGTCAATGTTTTGTATTTTTTTAATTCTTGCCTAATAATTGATATATCTGGATCTCCTAAGGATCTATTTGTATTATCTGTTTTTCCTGGTCTTCAGTAAATTTTTTATTTCTGATAGATCTTACTATTTTTCATTGAGTATCAAACATTAGGGATAAGAAATTGAGAGATATAGTTGAGGCTGAACTGATATTTGCTCCTAGAAGACATCTAGGCAAAAAGACAAATCATCTTATTCTAGTCAAGGACTGAGATGATTCGAAATTGGGCTTAACTTCTTCTGCAGGCTGCTCTACTTCCAGTTCACCTTTATTCCCTAGGCACATCCCTTCAGAGTCCCAAATGAAATTGTCTGGGGTGTTCGCCAAAGCTCTTTGAGAACCTGACCTATAATATCCCTCATCCCCCCCACCCTTTACCCTTTGAGATTATGGAAATAAAAATACAATAACTGAAATTAAGAACTTTATAGATGGCTTAACATCAGATTAGAAACAACTAAAAAGATAATAAATTTATATAAATCAGAAGAAATATCCAAATGAAGCATGAAGACAAAAGAATGGAACAACAGAATGAATAAGAGACACATGAGACATGGTGAAAAGTATTACACATATGCAATTGGATCCCAGACCTAGAAGAGAGAGAGAATGGGACAGAACCCTTAAAAAAAGGGACAGTACTAATATTTCCTAAAATTGAAGGACATCAAAATATATATTGAAAAAATCCTATAAACTCTAGGTGATAAAAATAAAAAGAAAGCTACACCTAGGCATATCTTAGTTAAACTGCTGAAAACCAAAAACAGAGAAAATCTTAAAAGCATCCAAAAAGAAAAAAATTATTTGCCTTCCAGGAGCAAAATTAAGTCCAACAACTACTTTCTTCTCAGAAAAAAAATGGAAGCCAAAAGAAAATAAAATGTCTTCAAAGTAATGAAAAAAACTTTCTAATTTAAAATTCTATATCTAGTAAAAAAAATACACTTCAAAATAAAATTAGGGAAAAAATAAGGTGAAATAAAGACACTTTTTAAAAGGTAAAGAGAGAATTTTTTGTTAATAGACCCACAATAAAGCAAAAATTAAAAGATGATCTTCCAGTAGAAGGAAGAAAATACAGAAAGGAATAGCAACAGAAAGAGTAAATAGAGGGTAAATCTAAATGTATATTGACAGTATAAAACAATAATAATGTCTTACAGGACTTATGTAGAATTAAAATATAATACAAAATATATAAAATACAAAAATAGATGTCAAAGTCTTGTTCTAATATCCTTGTTTTGTCTGAAAAGAGGTAAAACTCTTCATTTATATTAGGTTTTAAAAAATGAGGGGTATATGTTCAACCTCTATCATAATCATGTTAAAAATAATAATAGAATGTATCTAATAAACAAGAATTATATATCCTTGCAGGATAAAAGGTTGATATATAAAAGTTAACCACTTTGCTATAAAACCAGCAATGAACAATTAGAATTTGAAAACAAAAACATAAAACCATTTACATTAACACCAAAAGAAATCTAACATTTAGGTCTAAATCTAACAAAGTACCAGGCACAGATACCTTCACTGATCAATTCTACCAAATATTTAAGGAAGAAAATACCAATCTTACATAAACTCTTCTAGGAAAAGAGAGGCAACTTTTCTAAACTTGACTGAGTAGTGTTGCCAGATAAAATACAGGACAACAATTAAATCTGAATTTCAGATAAATAATATTTGTTAGTATAAGTAAGCATAGAATTTTTACGTGCTACATCTGTCAACCCTTTACGAAGCCAGATAACCTTAATACCAAAACATGTTAACAATATTACAAGAAAAGAAAATCATAGACCAGTTTCTCTCATGAGCACAGAGGTAAAATACCTCAACAAAACATTAGCAAAGTAAATCCAAAGTAAATGAAAAATAATATATGGCATTCAAATATCAATCACAAGAGTTCAAAATATTAATAGAATAAAGACAAAATTTCTATGGCCATTTCAATCTATGCAAGAAAAGTATTAAGTAAAACTCAAGTTGCTAAAAGATAACTGTTTTAAAAGGGTAGAAAGAAATTTTATTAACCTGATAAAGAGTAGCTACAAAAAACCTACAATTAACATCACTTTTAGTTTAAACATTAAAACCTTTACCTGTAAGAATGGGAATGATTCAGGGATGCCCACTGGAATCATTCCTTTCAACACTATATAAGAGGACTGAACCAGTATAATATGCAAGAAAAAGAAATTCAAAGTATTGAAAAAATATTTTTGAAAATTTAAAAATGTATCATTTACAACATCACAAGAGTTTAAGCACCTAGAGAATAGCGACTGAAAAACTGCACAAGATAACAACAAAGAACCAAAATAAAGTACTAAAAGACATTTAAAACAAGTTCAATCAATGCAGTTGAGCTATTCTGTTATTGGATTTGAAGACTTTTTGCTGTAAAAATGTTAATTCTCTCTAGATTCATTTTCAAATTCAATACAATTCAATTATAATCCTGGCAGATTTTTTTTTTGTGGAAACTGATAACCTGATTTTAAATATATATGAATATGCAAATATCCAAGAACAGCCAAGACAATCTTGAAAAGGACAAAGTTTGAGGACCTACACCACCAGATTATAGACATTTTTTTTTTAAATTACATTAAATAAAACAAGGGAGTATTGAAGCAAGGGTAGACAAGTAGAGCAATGGAACAGACTACAGAGTTCAGAAACAGATCCACATATATAGGAATATTTAATTTATGACAAAGATGGCACTACAGAGAAGCAGGGGAAAAAATGGTCTTTTCAATAAATGATAGTAACTCAAATGGATAACTATGAGAAAAACAAAACAAAAAACAAACAAAAAACTTGCACCTATCTCATACCACACACAAAAATTAACTCCAAATAAAGTACAATCTAAATGTAAAAGGCAAAAACTATAAAGCTTCTTAAAATTAGAAGAACGTCTTCATGAGTTTAGGAGAGGCAGAGATTTCTTTAAAAAACAGGACTCAGAAAGCAAATTCAATAAAGGATAAGATTACTACACAGAGTTATATTAAAAGTAGTCATTCCTGCCCATCGAGGACCACATTAAAAGAGCAAAAAGGCAAGTTACAGAATGGAAGACAATCTTTACAACTGAGAGAACAAAGAGCTTCTAAACAGAAATATATAGAACTCTTGCAAATTAACAACAAAAAGACATACAATCCAATAGAAAAATAAGCAAGAGATTTGAGTGGGTACTCAGAAGAGAGCATAATCAAATGGCCATTAGTAATCAGGGAAGTATAAATTAAAACCACAATGAAATGCCTCTATATGCCCAAGAGGATGAATAAAAATTAAAAAGTTGACAATAGCTAGTACTGGCAAGGACATGGAGCAACTAGAACTCTCATAATCTGCCAACAACAATGTAACTGGTACAACCACTTTTGTGTAAGAGGTAGTGTGGTACAATCACAATGTGAAGGAAAGTGGGGTAGGGAGGCACATAACTGTAAGAGGCTATACTCTAACATAAAGGTGGAAAATGGAACCAAGCCATTTAGAAAGGTCTGCTGTTTGATGGGCAGAATACACGAATAGACACTATCCTTAAACTACTTGTTCAATAAAACCTCACTATTTCATTTTCACAGTGTTACCGACTATGAAATACTAACATTGTATGCTGTAAACCATAAATTGATTTACCCTCAACTCAGAGGCCTCTCATTAGAGCCTAACCTCAAAGTGCTGACACCCATCTGCTGCCTTCCTCAACACATTCCACAAGAGGAAAACAGGCATGTGTGCCAGGGTAAGTAGGAAACTGAGACTGCTGCTCAGGATTAAAGGCAGTCAAAGGCAACACTCCTTCCCAAAAGTCCATTCCACTTTCAGAGCATTTTATACTACTGAGTGGAAACATCAGGAAATCAAGAAACTACCCACACACTCTTCTCTTTTTTCTTATTCCACTTGTTTCCTCTAAATTTGGGCAGCTATATTGCATTCTGTAACTGAGCTGCCAATTATTGACAAACCAAGGGCCAGCATTTCAGTTGTTTAAACCTCGTGAGCCAAACTATTTTTCAAGTGAGTAAAATGAGAAAAATCGTTCCAAATAAAAAAGCATTCTTAGTAGCTTGAAAGAATTGTGAAGCTACAAAAGGAATAACAGCTTGATAATAGCAGCTTGATAATCTGGCACGCACACACCATCCAAACCTTGGTGCCTTGCTACCTTGCTTTTAGAGTCAGGTAGGCTAGTGGAAGATATCTGCATCCACATCAGAAATCTACATCAAACTCTGTTTAACTGTCTCCTCGTGATCACTAGGGTGTCATTTAAGACACAGATATATTTTTTAAAAAGGTTGTTCTTACAAATTTTCTGTGACAATCATTAGATCAATTCAGATTGACCACTTTGACAACCAACAGGTCTTGTATAAAACATTTCCGAGTTTGACCAACCTACATTTTAAAATTTGACCAACCTACTAAAATTTGTTACTAGTTTATCACATAAACTATTTTATATTGTGGCTTCCTCCAGGACTCAAAGTCTTGCTTATCAACTCCAATGCCTTCTCATCTCACTTCAAAATAAAATTTAAAAAAAATTTTTTTTAACTGCACTGAAGAACATAAAAAGAAAATTTGAAGAAATAAGAATCTATCCTTCATCAAAAACACTATTGAAATGATGCCAATTCCTCCCAAGTTACCTTATAAGAATAACGATAATGAAATTCCAATAGTAATACCAACATTTTGTTTTTGTAAGCTGAACAAAATAATTTTAAAACCTATCTGAAAAAAAAAACAGTTGAAAACAATCAAATCATTTTTGTGAAGAAGTATAATGAAAACACATTTATCCATCATATGTAAAAATATATTATAAACCTGCCTTAAGGAAAACCACTTGAAGCTAGTTCAAGAATAGATTTTAATATTCCATTGTATTTATGTGCCACATTTACTTTATCCAATCATCTACTGAAGGATACTTCCGTTGTTGCCATGACTTGTTTCCATGACTTGGCCACCTGTTGCCATGACTTGTTTCCACAACTTGGCCATGAATGATGCTGCAATGAACATCAGGGTGCATAAATCTTTCTGGATACTTTCAAATTTTGGGCGTAGATAGCTAGAAGAGGGATTGCTGGGTCATAGGGTAATCTAGTCTTAATTTTTTGAGGAACCTCCATAACTGTTTTCCATAGCGGCTGTACCAATTTTACTCAGCCATAAGAAAGATGAAATACTACCATTTGAGACAATATAGGTATATCTTAAGATTATCATACTAAATGAAATAATTCAGACAGAAAAAGTTGAGAACCATATAATTTCACTTATATGTGGGATATAAAACTGAAAGCAACAAACAAACAAGACAAACAAAAACTTATAGCCACAGCCAGCAGTTCAGCGGTTACCAGGGGAAAAGGGGGTGGAGGGAAAGTAGGAAAGGGTAAAGGGGTCAAATATATGGTTACAGAAGAAGATGTGACTTTGAGTGGTGAACACAATGTAATATACAGACGATGCATTACAGAATTGTATGCTTGAAACCTATATAATTTTATTAACCAATGTCACCCCAATAAATTTAATAAAAATTTTTGTAAAGACTTTCTTATATACTGTTGCTGGGATTGCAAATAGATGCAATCTTTCTGGAAGTTAATTTGATGTAGTATCAAAAGCAGTATAAAGGGCCAGGGAGGAAGATCCCTTTTACTCCAGTAACTTTATCCTTAGGTTCTGAGTTTAAGGAAATAAATAAGGATTTTTACATGAGTTTTCTATAAGAATACTCTCTGTGGTGTTTACATTGTAAAAAATTAGAACTAACCAAATGAATAATAATTGAAGGCTGGTTAAATACTACATTCCATGATAGCATATGGTAAGCCATTAAAAATCATGCTTTATAAAAATATGACATTTAAAAAATATATTAAAAATAATTTATAAAAGAATCATTTGGGGGAGAAACTTATTTAAGTCTCTGGTTACTGATAGCGTTTATTCATAACCGGACAGAAAGACAGCTACTCTATATTCTTCTAAGTTTTACAAAATGAATCTATATGACTTTTATAATTGTTAAAGAGGTAAGCTTGAAATACATAATTACATTTGAAATATATTTTCAGTCTAAAATGGAAAACCAGCAACTATCTTCCTTTGCCATTTTTATTTTAAATGTAGGGGATATTTTTTAAAAGTTTTCAAAAATTATATGTCAGGAGAGGATAAGTTATGCTGTAGTAGCAAATAATACCCCAATTTTAGTGGTTTACCAGATCAAAAAGTTTATTTCTTGCTCTTGCAAATCCCGCTGAAAGTATGGGCAACTCTCCAGGATAACTGTCTTCCATGTGGTAACTCAGTGATTCAGGCTGCTCTAATATTATAGCTCTACCATATGAACACAGCTTCCATCACTGGCCACAGCTTAGGAGAAAAGAAGAAAAGGAGGGAAGGAAGGAGGGATGTCCTGACCTAAATTCAACTATTCCCTTTGCATAGGAAGAAGTAATGTAAAAAGGGATTTGGAGAAATTTATTATAGTATTGTCTTTGTCACAGTGTTCATAAGATTACCATAATCCAGAATCAGGAAGTCAATGTTGTAAGAAAACAGAAGCTTATTATTTATTCTCATTCCTCTACATATATTCTATGATCTAGTGGTACTTTTAAACTTGCAGTTTCCCAAACCACTCTCTTTCAATCCACTATGCTTTTACACCTGATATTAGCTGTCTCAGTAACTTCCTTGTCTTCCTTCAAGATTCAAATGTCACCTCTTTTGTTAAGTCCTTCCTGACTCTTCTCTTATTTCCTCTCTCATGGGTCTCTCCACAACAAATACAAGATAAATACACAGGTATATTCGGCACCTAGTATAAGCCTCTACTATCCAGTTTGTCATTCTGTTTTGTAGATACTGAGGTCTATATCTGCCTTTCAATTATACATTGGGAGCTCCTTGAGAACAAGGAATCTATCTGGTCCATCTTTCTCTAAAGCTGTTCCTGGTACAGTGTTGCAGCTCATTAAATGTTTCTTGAGCAAAGGAATAAATATGATCAAAAGAAAACAAGTACACCACTGGTAAGAGTTATCTCAAATAGCTACAGTGGGTGGATAACATGCCAAAAAATTCATACAGAATCTACCTATAACCTAAAAATGTGACCTTATTTGGAAATAGGGTCTTTGTAGATTAAATTAAGGTAAGGATTAAAAGAAGACAATGCTAGAATAGGTTGAGCCCTAAATTCAAAGAAAGTATCCTTAACAGAGACAAACAAACAAACAAACAAACAAAAAACCACAGAGACGAAGGCAGAGACTGGAGTTATGCTGCCACAAGCCAAAGAACAGGAGTCATCAGAATCTAGAATAGGCAAGAAAGAATTCTCTCCTAGGTCATTCGGAGGGAGTATGGCCCTGCCAACACTTTGATTTTGGATTTGTGGCCTCCAGAACTGTAAGAGAGTAAATTTCTTTTGATTTAAGACACCAAGTTTTTAGTTATTTGTTACGACAGCTCTGGGAAACTAATACACTTACTATCGGAAACACAAATGTACACTGTGTCAGAAAATACGTAAAGAGTGAAATGAGAAAAAACAACATATTTCCTCTCAACATATTTGCAAGTACAGTGGAAGTATAATTTAGAACTTTTAAAGTGACAGAAACATTAGCAACGGCTGCCTGAACAGTTGTTACACTGTCCTGTACTGGCACAGAATCAGCAGTAATGACAGAAATTGGCACTTCTAAGACTTAGTATCAATTTTGATACCAGAGAGCTTTCTGGATTTCTTCTCTGAGATAATAAGCACCAGTTACTTATA
>NW_006441955.1:3867254-3871989 GCF_000325575.1 Pteropus alecto
ATAGCTCACAACAAATTAAATTTAAGTGTGCAATTGCAACAATACTAACAAGGAGACCTCCAGTGTATGTCCCAGCAAGGGAAATCTCAAAACCAAAACTTCACAGCCTTTGAACTCAGTGAACATGTTCAGATAGTTGAGTTTTGTTTTTTTTTAATTAGAGATTTCCAACCTCTTTTTCCTGTATTTTTGATGCTTATAACTGATAACCCTGTTTTTAAGAAGCTGTTTCCTCAAGTGGGAAAATAATATATTTTCCAAGAAGCAAAGGCAGAAATTTACACTATTTACTGCCTTAGTTCTATTTCTCTCAAAATAGAAAATCTAATTCTCTACAGAAGTCAACACAAGCTTTGAATTTTGGAATGCACTTGTGGGGAAAGGGTTGGGCAGAAAACAACTCACTCTACTCTGCCCTTACCATTTCAAATTGTAAGGCTTCTCTCATAATTATTTCTCCTTTCCCAAATATTGATCCTATTCCAGATGCTCATTATAAACATGTTATTCTCTTAACTAGTCTCTCTGCATCTGTCCAGTCTATCCCCTTCCAATCCATCCTACATATTCTGTCAAAGTGAAACTCTTATAACACCACTGTCAATGTGTCACATCTAGTCAAAAACATCCTGGATGAAATCATGAAATCAGAGTTTCTGGGGAAAGATGGGTGGGGGGAATCAAAAAAACATTGAAATCGACCTGTCATTAACTGGATGATGTAACTGAGGCCTAGAAAGTTACAGTGACTAAGAGAGTATACCAAAGGGGGCAGAGCCAAAACTAGAAATCAGGTTCCCCAATAGTACTATTCCAGTACTGGGAATGAACAAATAAAAGTCACAACAATTCTATAAAAAGACAATACATGCCAGCTTTCTTAAGGAAAAGTATTTCCCTAATGTTAGGATTAAACGGAAGTCTACTAACATTTACTGAACACCTAATATGTGTGAGCTATGACTCTCAAGGAGTTCATAGTTTTATAACAAAAGGCATGAAAATAAATAGTTAAAATATAGTTCTATAACAGAAATATGCATAGGGCAAAGAAAAATCACCTAATTTAGCCAGTGAAGGTGTTATGCAGACAGACTTCCAGTAGGAATTTATTCTTTAGAATCTTAAATAAGTATAACAGACAATGTGGCAAATAGTAAAAGGACTAGGGTAATAACAAATATGAGGGCACGCAATCATACAGACTGTAGTAGCTGTAATTCAGCTTTTCAGCTGAAGAGTAGATGTGAGGAAGCATGTACAGGTGAGGTAAGAGAAGTAGGTACGGACTAGGTCAAATGAAGTGCTTTATTTGCTGTTTTCATCATATCGATGCAAAAAAGCAAAATGACTAGATTTGCTTTTTACAAAGATCACTCTGTCAACAAAATGGAGGCTTAACTAAAGAAAATGAAGTTGATAGCAGAAAGATTAAGTAGGCTCTTTTCAGTAATCCAACTGTGACTTAAGCAATGGTAGTGTCATAAAGAGAAAGCTTTAAACTTGCTTAGGAACACTGTAGAGAACCCAGACTTTAGAAATTGGAAGACCTAAGTTCACTCCTTACAAGCTCTATAACTTAGGTCAAATCACTTTCCTTCTTTAAGCCTATTTCTTAAGAGTAGAGTTCTACTATGGAACTGTAAAAATGGAGACACTACCTAAACACAGTGGTTGCTGAAAGGATCCAATAAGATTTATGAAAATCAGCAAACATATAAAAGAGGGTACTGAATAGGTACATGAAATGCATTCGTTCTCTTTCCCCACTTCTCACTCTGGAGACAATTAGATATGAGGACAGGAACTGTAGGATAATACACAGGTGCCTGACTGGTCCATCTGGGTAGATCAAGGCACCATTAACTACTAAATATAAAGAGAGAGTATAACTAAGTTTGTGACACACTATATTTAAGATATTTATGGTGCATCCTGGTAGAAGTGTTTAATGAGTGATTATAATAGAGTAAAGGACTCTGATGCATGAAGAAGTCGGGGCATGAAGGTAGTTGGCTATGACTTTAAGCACATTTCTCTAAACCTTACATTGTTCATTTGTAAAATGAAGAAAACACATATCTTTTCTATTTCACAAAATGAAAATAGAGTGTGTATAAGCCTCTACATATGTTCTTTAAACTGTAAAACATTCTAAAATCATGGAATGGTATTATTAAAATGCAGGATATCAATTAATAATTATTGAGCAAATAACATGACATATTCAGTAATCTTTTGCAAAAGATATAACTAGAGATAAAAATCACACCAAAATAAAGTTTCACCAACTAATGTCAAAGCTTACTCTTTGTGGAGATTTTCTTGTCAACTTTTTGTTTTAAAAATTTTCAAGCTAGAGAAAAGCTGAAAGAATAGTACAATGAACACCAATATACCTTTCATGTAGAATTAGTAATTGTTAATACTTTGCCAAATTTACTTTCATTTTCTCTGGCAACACACACACACCTTTTCTTTTTTTAACTGAAAGTAAACTGCAGACATTATGACACCCTACATAATCTTAAGAACAAGGACATTCTCTTACATAACTACAATACAATTAAAACATTCAAAAAATCCAATATTGAGACTATACTGCATCTAAGATACAGTGAATATTCAAGTTCTCCAACTGTCCCATTGTCCCTTTATAAATTTATATTGTTTTTATTGTTGTTATTGTTTTTTATCTAGGTCCAGTTAAAGGTCATGCATTGCATTTAGCTGTCTTGTCTCTGGGTATCCTTTAATACAAAACAGTTTCCTCACATTTTTTTCTTTTTTGGGGGGAGGGGGCCAGAGTGTTAAAGGTCATTAACAATTTTAAACCAGGTATTTTACACAGTGATCCACAGTTTGGATTTGTCTGATTGCTTCCACAAGATTAGATTGATTTAAACATTTTTGGCAAGACTACTACATAGGCAATGTTGTTCTTCAAGAAATTTATTATATGTTACATGCATTGATTTTAATGTGAAGTCTGTTTCCTACAAAAGAGCTAAAAGGCTAGTCAAATAACTTCCATTATGTAAGTTCAAAGGCAATAACAAGCATAATTCTATGATCTAACATGAAAAACAACTTGTGTCAAATATATACCAATCCAGAAACTCAAATCAGTCATCAGCTTTATAAAAATAGTAGAAAATAGGTTTAAGAGAGGAAAAACTCCTTTATACTATGTGCCTTTTAAAATCATAAAGTGCCTTTAACCACCTCCCCAAAAAATCAAATGATAAAGACATGCTCAACTTTTAAAACATCCTTTGGTATATTACAACAGACTGGTTTTACAGACAGAACTATCTAGGCTAAAGCTGCAGATACCATCAAATGGTACACATTTCTTTAAAAAGAAAAATTAATCTATAACTGATATTCAGCA
Organism: Pteropus alecto; assembly: GCF_000325575.1. NCBI lineage: Eukaryota > Metazoa > Chordata > Mammalia > Chiroptera > Pteropodidae > Pteropus > Pteropus alecto. The sequence continues at coordinate 3,870,649 of NW_006441955.1, forward strand.
ACTGATATCTTTCAAAACTCTGAATTGTTAAGAAAGTTTTATCCTGAGAAGTCCATGTAACCACAGAAAACCATTGGATAAACGTATGCCCTGGCAGGTGTAGGGTGGTAACTAGAAACAAAAATCATTCCAGAATCTCTCTGGAAAATATCTGTGACAAGCAGCAGCTACCACAGATGCTACCGGTTTTTGCAAATATAAACATACTGAAAATCATAATTTCCTCACAAGATTCTTTTTATTTTGAAAATTCCTTAAATGTGATAACTATAAATATATCACTCTTACTATTAGATTTACTAATAACTTTTTAAAGTTGTAACAATATAAGTATACAAGTCAGATTCAAATTTATAACTCATATCAATCTTTCAAATAGTAAATTGGAAGCTGAAGAAGTTTTCAGTATTCATTATCAAGGTATAAACCATTGAAATAAATGTTCATTATTAAAATACTAGGGGAAAATTATTCAACATAGCTGTGCTATTGGACACTCCTAAGAACTCAGTTGCTGCTTTTTTGATGTGCTCTCAGCACAAAGAACTCTACTGCAAGAAGTAGAGAAGTTTTTCATAAAAAAGAATATACATTTATTGGCATGCCACTTGTTTAGTGATTGCACACTTTTTGTTGGCACTGTGCAAAAAAAACAAAAATTAAAGAAAAAAAGGAGTTCATTTCTGTAGTAAATAAATTTCCACTGTTATTTTTATAAACAAACAACAAAAATTCAAGCTGCTGCCTACTCATGAAACACATTTGCTTACATTAGTTTACAATGGTGACACCAACACCAAGCAAATGACTACTTTAGGATAGCTAGCCACACCCAAGTTCATACATTCCCAAACACAAAATACATAAATTCTTTTTGGTATGCAAGAAGTCTGGTATGTACACTTTAGTCTCTTTTCATGTTTATAAGTTACTATATCTCCAGGTGTGTTTAATTCAACCAGAATTTCATGTTGGCCTGATAAAAGAAAAAGATGTCAGCAAATATAAGCAATGGAGAAATAGCCTAAATATTGTTGGTCAGATTTTGATAATTCCAACATCTTCGCTTTCAGAGGAAGAGAGAGTGGGGTGTCAGAAGGATGCTCATGACCTGTTTCCATGTGGCTATGAACCTGTTTACCCCTCAATACCAGAAGATAAACTGGTGAAACTAGTAATTAAAAGAAAAAAAGAGGCAGAAAATCTGGACACATCCTTCTGAAAACAAGTGTATTACAAATCAGATTCTACTATAGCCATTCCAAGATATTTTTTAAAAGAAAAAGAATTTTAAAAAACGAAGGCCTATCAAAGTTAATCAACATCTAGAAATAAAAAGCC
>NW_006441955.1:3871999-3933847 GCF_000325575.1 Pteropus alecto
CTATGAACAAATCCATTCCTCAAAGCCATAACATTTCTGTAAATTTAATTGGTTTTCAATAAGAGTGACACAGTAATTTAATTGATTTCTGTAAATTTAATTGATTTTCAATAAGGGTGACACAGTAATTTAAATAAGAAGGAATAATATTTTTGAAAGTGGTGCCTGAACAACTGGATATCCATTCGGCAAAAAATAAAAAATAAAAAGAACTTCAAATATTAACACCATACCAAAAAATTACCTCAAAATGGATCATATACCTTAATGTAAAAAGCTAAAACTATATACTTTTAGGGAAAAACATAGAAGAAAATCTTTGTGACTTTCTGTAAGGCAAGAACTTCCTAGATATCTAAGACATAAAAGCATGAACAATTAAAGAAAATAATTCATAAAATAAACTTCATCAAAATTAAAACCCTTGGTTTTTCAAGACACCAATAAAAAAATGAAACACCATAAGAAAAGGTGAAATACTGCCATTTGCAACGATATGGATGGAACTTGAGATCATCAAGCTAAGCAAAATAAGTCAGACAGAAAAAGTTGAAAACCATATAATTTCATTCATATGTGGGATATAAAACTGAAAGCAAGAAACAAACATGACAAAGACTCATGTATATGGATAGTAGATTAATGGTTACTACTAATTAGTGGTTACCAGTAAATTAAAGGGAAGAGGGGAGGAGAAAGATAGGTAGTGGTAAAGGGGGTCAAATATTTGGTGATAGGGGAAATTTAACTTTGGGTGGTGAACACAATATGCAATATACATATGATGTATTATTGAATTGTATATTTGAAACCTATTTGATTTTATTAACCAATGTCACCTCAATAATTTTAATAAAAAATAAATTTAAAAAAAGAAAAGAAAATGGTAAACCATATTCTGGAAGAAAATAAAATATATATATTCTATAAAAGGCTAGTACTTTATATATGTAAAGAATATATAAAGAACTCCTACAGTTCAATAATAAGAAAAGCAATCCAAATAGAATGGACAAAAGATATGACTTCTTCACCAAAGAATAAAAACGAATGACATATAAACACATGAGGAAGATTCACAGGGAATCTCTCTGTGACAATGGAAATGTTCTATATATTGAAAGAGGTATTAGTTACATAATTGTATAGAAAATTCATCTAACTGTATATTTAAGATCTATGTATTTCACTTTATAAAAATTATAACTAATAAAAATACTCCATGCCTAGTGTTAGCAAAGATAAACTTTGTTGCCTATAAATTGGTACATTAAACAAGTACAACCAGTCAATTCACATCAAATTTGACTGAGCAATTTCACTTCTAGAAATATATTGCAAGGAAACTATCAGACAAGTAAACATAAGTGTATTTACTGCAACAGTGTTTCACTTACGATAGAGAAAAATTAAAAAGAGCTTAAATGTATATCAAGAGGATTAATTAAATAAATTACGATACATCTTACAATGGAATACTACCAAATTGATAAAAAATATGTAACCTGGGTTACTGAGGTTAAGACTGGTACTGACACTACATGTTACTGAAACTGGAAGTCCCTCAAGACCCACCCAGCCCCTTGGTACCTGGGTGTTATACTTTGACAAAAATAGCTAACGATGAATATGAATTATAAGAGTGATAACTGTAATTGTATATCCGAACTACAGCATTTCCAAGGCCCAAAGATCTGGGGCAGGAAGGGCTCTACTGCAGCAGTAGAACAAGATTAAAATAAGGTTCAGGAACAATACCTGACAGTAAGTTAAAAACACCCATGCTGATAGGCTGAATCCTGAATCCCCCTGAAAATATATATAAATTTTGTCTTTAACTTTATGTGCTTTTCTATCATCCATAGGTTTCAAAAATTCTAAGATATTTGTGTCCCAAAATAGTTTAAGAAAAAGTGATATATACATACACATGCTTATAGATAAGGAGAAAAATAAAGACTAGAAGGAAATATATCATAATGCCAAACAAAAGTTGTAGTGTAAGATTTTAAGTGGCTTTCTCCTTCGTTGCTTTTATGTAATTTTCAAATTTTCTAATAATATCTATGTATTGTTCATGTATTAAAATAATTCTATTTTAAAAATATAATTAATAGTAGTAAACTCAGAACAGGTTAAACCTAGCCATGCTTTTCATTTGTTTCTTTGCTTTTTAGGTTTTAGTAAAAAAAGGAAGAAAAGGGTAAGAATTCTAGGCCTTAGACTAACAAAGAAAAAAGAGAAAACAATATGAAGTTATTTGGAAAGCAGTAGTTTAAATTAGCCAATCAATTAATATGATGAGACAAAACAGAGATAATCAAAATCCAGATAGTAAAAGAGTTGTTTTAAAAGAAATTATTAAGGTAAAAAGAAAAACCCAGATACAAGACATAAAATTCTAAGGAAATCAATCAAAAGCATGGCTTGAATAAATTAATGATTCCAAAACTTCACTGTGACCATTAGTTTCTATTTCCTTTCAATCAGACCATCATACCAGTTGCTAAGCAATATTCGCCTAAGTGCTGGACTATTATACTTCCTGACTAACTAGGAATGCTGGATCATTACATTTCCAGACTAAGTAAGGGATCTGGACTCTGTTACATTTCCTGATTGACTAGGAATGCAAGGGCCTCATCATATTTTCTAACTTACTTGGAATTACTCTGGACTTCATTTTACTTATTGACCAAAAATGTAAAATACTGTAATACTTGTCTAAGTATCCTGAGTACCCTAAATAGGAGTACTGGATCTAGATACACTGACTAACTGCAGTGAGCCTCATTATACTCACTAAAAGTACTTAACTCTTTCACATTGATCAGGACTAATACTTTCATTCTGATGTAAAACTCTAGATTTTGAGCTCAGAGACTGATGTAATCCAAATAGTGAAAGGCAGGTAAGCACAAAAAGAGGGTCTGGGTAGTGATTTCTTCAGAACAATAATGAGTTTCTTCCACTGTTTCTTCATTGACAGGTATTAGATAGCTTGTCATTTGATGTCCATTGTAAGAGAACACTACTCTGTAATTTGAACCAATATAATTTAATCCATTCTTAAGAAGTATTTAAATGTTTCATGTATTAATGAGAAAATCAGTTTTGAATTATGAGTTATCAAATTAAATGTTCTTGATATACAAACAAAATCCTCATCTACAGTCTTTCAAAATCAGGCCTGTATCTCTTCTTCTGACTTCTCTTAGCATTCTCTCTCCTTTGCTCACTATATTCTAGCAACATCAGACTTCTAGCTCTTCCCCAAACAGACTGGCTCTTACCTCAGGGGTTTGCATTTGCTCTTCCCTGTCTCAACAATGCTTTTTCCTTAGATTTTTACACAGCTGGCTCCTCATTCTCAGGTGTCAACTAAAATGTTACCCCATAAAATAATCCTACTTGAATCCACAATATAAAATAACCCTCTCTATTTTAAGTCCTGTTTGGTCTTCTTCATGGTATATATCATTTCCTAAAACTATATTGTATATGTATAAATTTACTTGCAGGTAATAGGGCTCCCACCCAACCAAGACTATCAGTTCCAATAAGAGCTTTGTATTGTTCTCTGCCGGTACATAGTAGGGACTTAATATAATATATTAATTAATTAGTAAAAAAGATAAATTCATTTTGGAATTACACTAGTTTTTCAGAACACCATGCCAGATGTCGGGAGTAGAGATGTTACCAATGCCAAAAATCTTCGTCTAAAACCAAAACCTAAATTTACTACTTGAGCATACTAGTTAGCGATCACAACTGAGTTGTAAGAGACTTTGAAACAAATACTGTTTCAAAGTATTCAGAAGCAATTATGTCACTTTTTCCTGCTAATGATCCCATAAACCTTAATACACTCGAGGCAGACACAGGGCCTTTGAACATAGTGGGGAAAAAAAGTGTTGAACAAAGCTGGCTTATGTGTTAAAACTGTTTGCCGTCTCTAGTACAGCAGAATCTGAATCTAGTCTTATAAGACCTAGAGTTCAAAGTTTTGGTCCTACAGCAGCGTCAATATAATGATGGAACAAAAAAAAAATCTAGTCTGGCAAAGTAGATACAGAGGATCTGAAAGACAGTGTAAATATGGCAAGATCAATGAATTATAGATTCTAGTATGCTTAAAGGATTTTCCAAGCCAGGTTATTAAAGGATATGAGATGAGGTGGGAAAGAGAGATACCTGAAATTAAGATTACAATGGTGTCAGTGATTGGTAATGAAAAGGTTAAGATCAACATGATAACAGAAGGTACCTGAGACAAGATAAATGTTTGACAGACTAGGAGGAAGTACGAGTTTGAAGTGCCACCAGATGGCATTCCAAAGAAAAGGCTTAATAAGAAAAAGTACAGATATATAAAATCTGGTGGGATTTCCAGGAAACTGAAATCAACAGTGGCTGCTTAACTATCTGTCATCTGATATTTCTATCTGTGATATTTATTATTTTATTGACTCTCAGGTCCAAACGATGTTTCAATTATGTTATTTTTTTCAATTCCTTTAAACACCTTTTTATTTGTTTGTTTATTTATTATTTGCTAAGAGAATGGATCTTTTTTTTATGGTGACAATGGTTAACAAAATCCAGTAAGTTTCAAGTGTACAATTCAACAGTAAGTCATATATATATTGCATTGTATGTTCAAAACCCATAGTTAGATTTCTTTCTGTCACCATATATTTGATCCTTTTTACTGCATTTACCTCCCCTTTCTCCCCCACCCTCTGGTAACCACTTGTCTATTGTCCATGTCCATAAGTCTCTGTCACATTTGTTTGTTGCTTTTAGGTTTATATCCCACATATTAAACATCTCTTTTAAAGTGAGCATAATGTTAAGTTTTCTCAGTAGAGGGCACTGGAAGGATACTGCAGAGGGAAAGGGCACTCTTGCAGTTTCTAGCTGCGTGAGAAACAGCAGTGGGAGAGTGAGGACACCCCAATGAATTCTGCCCCAGTCATGGGCCCAGAACATGGTTTCTCTGCAATCTTGCAGTCTTGGCCTAGTAATAATCTTTCCATGGCACTCTCAACATGGAAACCAGTGTCCATAGGTATCATGCCCAATCACCAGTACTCTGACTCCCTCTGTAAGCCCCTATGCACAACCTGCTTCTGGCCAGAGGGTTCACATCAGGCTGCCACTCTTTCTGCAAGTCCCCCACCCTCCACATACAGCCTGCCTGTGCGCAGAGGATCCCTGATTTATTGCAAGACCACTGTGCACCCATACTATTGATTGCTGATTTGCTCCCACATCTGTACAGCAAAGGGTGCCAATTTCTTACCAAGTGACTACAAACCAGTTCTGGCCTGCCTAAACAGTGAACTTCTAGGCAGTGGGCTGAACTACATCTCCAACAAAGAATCTCCTCTAATCTGTCCTCCCTTGGGTACTCTCCCTCAGACCAAGGGTACAATGTAGAGTTTCCTCATATCACATATTTACTCATTTATCATAGTTAACAATTCTTTATGTTAAACTTCACCTGTTTAACCTACTGTGTAGTTTTCCATATCCTGACTGGACCTAGACTGTTACATCATCCAAAACAATACTAAAAAACAAGGGGAAAATAAAGCTAAACAAAAATCATGCCCTCATCATAACCTGCAGGAAGAGAATATTGAAACTTCAAAATAGCTGTGAATAAAAAAAGAAAAATTATCAAATCCCATTATATGAGCTCCCATGTTCCTGGTCTCATCCCACAAAGAAAGATCCAGAAATACTGAGAAGATAGAAAAAGGAAGCTAGAAAAGAATATTAAAACTGCTCTAAAACTATTGCCTAAGAGACTAAGCCCTACCTTCTGAAAACACTAAAAATTGTATAAGCAGAGCAGAGCAAAGGAAAATGACTTCTAAAAAGCACAAGTTAAAGGGTTAGACAAGAACTTAAAGGGGCAGTCTAAGAAACATAATAGCTTCTGCAGAGAGAAAAAAAAAGAAAAAAGGAAGTGAAAAGCTCCCTTTGGCAATGGAATGGTAAAGGGGAAAAGAAGCAAAATGGGAAATTATAGGTTCTGATAGGACAAAAGAGGATCATAAAGTCAAAGCACTCACTCCTCACGGGCCCTCACTCCCTCCCCGCCCCCAACACACATACCAAAACAAACCAAAAACACTAGCTAAAGCGCATGAACTTTGCTAAATTGACAGAAAAAGGCATCATTTAAAAAAATCTTGTAAATCACAGCATTACCATAAAAATGAACATACACACAAACACAAATCAACAAAAATATAAGAACTATTGCAAAAACTGAGGAAATGATTTTTTATAACTATCCACGGAGAAAAATTCCCTCCCAAAAAATAACCATGAAGCAGAAAATAACTGTAAATCGATACTGCAAACAATATATTTAGATATACTTAAATAAGCATTTGATTGAGGATTATAAAAACCTATCTTAAATCAGAGAATTCAAAAACTATGAACAATAACAACAACAAAAAAAGGCAGGATAAAAATGAAAGAATTTGATGGTGCGCAGGAAAAAAAGAAAGACAAAATTCTCTCAGGAATGAAGAATTAGAAAGTGATCAAGGGAAAATACGTGCCAACAAAATTTAATGAGGGTCACTGAAGAAAGGCAGGAAAACAACAGAGAATGAAAATAACATAACAAAAGAAGTAAAAAGTATCAGAGAGAAAATAGTAGATGTGGAAGAGATAAAATAATATTCATATGGTTAAGTCCCTGAAAACAAAAACAAAGCAATGGAACAGAACTAAAATTTAAACTATAAAAAAGTTTTTGAAAACACAAAAAGGCATGAATCCATATATTGAATAGCTCACTGGAGGCCGGCAGAAAATTAATCCAGATTGATAAACTGTGAGACATATTCTACTATAACCAGTAAATTTCAAATATAAAGATAAAATCCTCAAGGCCTCAGGCAAAGATCAATAGCTTACAAAGGCAAAAGAGTAAGACTGACATCAGAGTTTCCAAATATAAATATAAAACAAGGCCATGATAAACAGTAGCTTTTTTCTTTCCCAAAAAATGCAATTAAAGAAAGCATGAACCAAAGATTTTTATGCAGCCAAATTGTCCTTCAAATATCAAGGTGACAGAAAAATAATTTTTAACATACAAGAACTCAGAGAATTTTGTACCTATCAGCCTTTCTTGAGAAATCTACTAGAGAAAGAGCTTCATCCAATCGATGACCAAGAAAGCTTTAATAAAAGGACTAATGATGAGTATTTTAAAATATATATATATAAATATAAACCACTAAAACAAAGGTGAAATTCAGAGTGAAAGACTAATGGATAAATTTAAATGTTTTGGAAAACTATAAGTAATGCAATCTTTTACATAGAAGAAGGAAGAGGGAAAGAAGAAAATAGAATAAGTACATTGACTGCTATATAGGCAAAAGGTAGGCTTAAAAATACATCAAAATTGATAAATCACACAGTAAAAGGCTAAAAAGAAAATATGAGACTAAGGATATTAAAAAAAGTGTAAGTATAAAAGTAACCACAAGAACAAAAATATAAGCCTTCTTATATACCAAGAAAAATAATAACTATAAATAAAGCAAAGAATACATCTCATAAAAAGCACAGCATATACAACAAAGCGTGCATAATTATAAAATATATGGCAGCATTGATCTCAAACATATCAATCATATTAGTGAATATAAATGGATAAATCCATTTAAAAGAAAAACATTTTGATTTGGCTCATGAAACAAGATTCAACTATAAACTATATATAAGAGATATACCTAGACAAAGTAATTCAAATGAGTAAAAATAAAATAAAAATATCAGACTAATTAACAAAAAAGAGTGGGAGTAGTAGCCATCTGATATTAGACAAAGTAGAATTCAGGCCTAAAGCATTAAAGTTACAAAGGTCACTTTTTAATACTAAAAGTCACAATACACAATGAAGATATTACTCTTATAAGTATGTATGCATGAAATAACACAACGACAAACTTTATAAAGAAAAAACTATAGATTTAAAAAGAAAGGAGGTAGAAGATCTTATGGATATATATTAAACTCTACATTCTGGTAATAGACAGCACACCTTCTCTCAAAAGCCAATGACACACACACAAAAATCAATCATGTTAGGCTACAAAGAAACAATTCCTACGAAGTAGAAATGTTATAAACAATACTCTCTGAATGCAACACAATGGAACTAAAAATTACTAACAAAAATTAAAAAATAGAAAGGAACTTGCATCTGGAAACTTTAAAGCCATCTATTAAACATTTCCTGGAGAAAGAAGAAACACAAACTGAAATTACAGTAATTTAAAAAAAATGACAATGAGTCATTAGAGAACTGGAAAGAGCGTTGCTTCCAACCTTATAATGGAGAGAGAGAATGTAAGTTCATGACCTTTCTGGAGCCCAGTGGAATGTGAAGGTCACAGGGCAAACAACTGGCCTAAAATCTAAGACAGGTACATGCAGAAAGAGAGAGAGACAAGATGTGATCATTGGCTTACTAGGGTAAGAGTTACACTTACTAGGATGATTGACAAATTGGTGCAGACAAGCAATTTACTTGTGAGAGAGAGTTAGGCAAATACAGGGGGTTTCTCCATGAACACCACCAAGTGCTCACATAAAAAAATTGGCAGTCCTGAGAAAGTGTCTGCCAAGGTGTGGAACAAAGAAAGAGCAGCAGCAGACACTGCAGGGACACGAAGTTCTGCAAAGACCCTTCCATCTCTCTCATAAAACAAAAGCCTTAATCTGAAGGGAGAGGGCAACACACATTGAAACTTTAGGGCACTGGTGATATCCGTGACAACCAGAAGAAGAGAAAAGGTAGGGGGGATCCTTTTCCTCTGGAAGTGGGGTAGGAAAATATGCTGGGCTCAGAATTATAGCTGGAGAGAGACAGGAGCTTTGAAAAGGCCACAAACCCAAGACCCACAGGTTTAATGCCTGCAGAAGACAAATATTATCATCAGAACAACAGAGAATAACCTCCAGTCCCCATGGCTAGGCTAGCTAGCAGAATAACAAGTAACCTGGAAGAAACGCTCCCTCTCTGAAGCACAGCTCAAAGGAAAAACCAAAAGTTGAGGGTAGAGCAAATATTTTAAAAATCTCTAGCAAACTAGTCAACACCCTAAACACAAGGTATCACACGAAGAATCTGAAATCCTTAGTATACTGAGCAAAGCCATAAAATAAATCAATCTCAAACCAAATTCAACTCAAAATTAGATCAACTCAAACACCTGTGCTAAAGTTTTCGCATAAAGAAAATTCCAGATATAAAAATATTTTATTTCCAGATATAAAAATATTTTACCTTAGTCTCTACAATCCTAAATAAAATGTCCAGCTTTCAATAAAAAATTGCAAAACATACCAAAAGGTCAGAAAAAGCACAGTTATGACAAGCAATCAGCAGAAACAGACTCAGGTAGGATACAGATATTAGAGCTGACGGGGAATTTTAAATCACAATGTTAAAGGCTGTACATGAAAAATGGACAACAATAAGACCGAATGGGTAATTTCAGCAGAGAGGTAGAAAGCTAGAAACAAAAAACACAGGAACAGAGAAGAAGAATGTCTTCAACATATTTATAGTAGAACTGACACAGTCAAGGAAAGAATCAGTGAATTTGAAGATAGGTCTATAGAAGTTGCTAAAACCTGAAATACATTAGAAAATAAGACTGGGGGTGGGGGGTTTGGCGGGGACAGAATAGAGTATCTACAAATTGCAGGACGATTGCAAACTATTTTATATATGTATAGCCAGAAACACAGATGAGAAAAAGAGCAAAACAACAAATAACCAAGAATTTTCAAAACCTACTAAAGAGAGCTGGTGGTTACACAACATGTGAATATACTAAGTACCATGGATGTGTACACTTTAAACTAGTTAACTGTACATATATGAACTTAGTATCAATAAAAAAAAAAGAAGAAGAAAGAAGAAAAAAGAATCTGCAAAACCAAAGATCCAAAAACACCAAGCAGGGCTACAAAAGCTACACACACACACACACACACACACATACACACACACACTCTCCTTCTCTCTAGCTCTCTATCTCGCTCTCTCTCTTCCCCCTACCCCCTTCCCTCTCTTAAGCAGATCATATTCAAACTGCTGAAAAACAAACACAAAGAGAAAATCTTGAAGGCAGCCAGAGAAGAAAAAGGATTACATTAAGAGTCAGAGGAACAAATACAAAAATAGCAACAGAAATCACGCAAGCTAGAAGATAACAGAGTGACATTTATACACTGCTGGAGAAAAACAAAACAAACAAACAAACAAACAAAAAGTCAACCCAGAACTCCATATCCTTTGAAAGTATCTTTCAAAAATGAAGAAATAAAAATTTTTTCAGACAAACTGTGAGAATTTATTGCCAGCAAACCTACTCTACAAGAAACAGTAAAGGAAGTTGTTCATACAGAAGGAATATACCAGACAAAAACATATTTACACAAGGAAATGAAACAAACGAAAGTGAAATAAAATTATTTCCTCCTCATATTTTATTGCTCTAAAATATAACTATCTGAAGAAAAAAAAAAGCAGCACATATTGTGTTTATAGCACAAACAAACTAAAATACATGAGAATAATACAAAAAAATGGGTGAGAAGAACTGGAACTACAATGCTATAGGGCCATCATACTACACATAAAGCAATATATTATTTAAATATAGATTCTGATTGTTTAAAGATTATATTGTAAAACCTAAGAGAACTACTAATAAATAATTTTATAAGATATATAATAACAAATCAATAGAGGAGACAAAATTAATGGGCAAAAGTTTAATGAGAAACAGGATATTTATATAGTCTCATCTATCTCCTCCACAAGATATTTACTAAATACAAAGGGAATAATAGTAATTTTACATTAGAGAAACCTGAGAGACATCACTTTAACCACATGTCAAAGGTAACATCGCCAGTAATAGGACATATTGATATCATATACCTCCTGTTATACTGAAAAAGGCACAAAAACACATTTGTGGTACTCTTGCCAAGAATGAATTAAGCCCAGTCTATCACGAGAAAACATCAGACAAATCCAAACTCAGAAATATGCCACAAAATACCTGACCAATATTCTCCAAAAGTGTCATGGTCAAGAAACAAAGAACAACTTAGGAATTATCATATAGACCAGAGTAGGCTCTGAAGACATGAAAACTAAAGGCACTGTGGACCTTAGATTAGATCTTGAACCAAAAACGTACATTAATAGAAAATCTAGTTAATCAAATAAGGTCTATAGTTTATTTAATAGTATTGTGCTAATAGTATAAAACTACTATTGCTTTATAATAGTACTATACCAAAATTACCAAGAGTACTATACCAATTGTACTGTGGTTATACAAGATGTTAAGATTAGAAGTTTGATGAAGGGTATCAAGAACTCTGCACTATTTTGCAACTCTTCTGTAAGTCTTTAACATTTTAAAATATCCTCATGTTCTAAGTCATTATACATTTTTAAAATATTCATCCTCTGAACATTAAATGAATCACTAAGAAAAAATAATCCCAAAATTCAAGCCTAGAATTTATGAGAGTGCTGTTAGACTTGCCACGTCCCTACAATACAGACCTCTGACTATAGAGACTATTAGCTTCTAATACTATACCTCAATTTTAACATTAAGAAAAAGATAATAAACTTGTTAGTTTAAAAGAAAAGTTCAAATGTCAACATGCTAGTAATAATGTGGCAATACATTAGGGTTACTCGAATAGCTTCAAAGACATCTTCTGTATAGCTGCTTGCAATGGATTTATTAAAGATATCATGTAATACATTTTCCCAGCTATATCTATCAATCAAAGTTTACACTTATCCATACATTTCCTTACACACCTTAGCTGGAAGTCATTTTAATTCTTTCAACAATTATTACACATTCTCTTTAAGTGTAAGTGTAAAAGTGTGTGTGTGTGTGTATGTGTGTGTAATGCATGTGTTGGGAAGAAAGGAAGAGGAACAATGTAGCAAAGACTAAGAGTTAAAAGAATAGTACCACAATAAAGGAGGGATACAAAGCTTCAGAGACAGGTGTCCCCACTCAGAGAAGAGGTTATTAGGAAATAGAAGGGATTAGACTTCAGGTTAGCCTTAAAGCAAGATAAAATCTGGATGGTCAACAAGCACTGGGGCAGGTGAGGGGGTGGGGAGAATCCATGGGAGACCTATGAAGCAAAAATGTAGAAACACTATGGTATGTTTGAGATTAGAAACTAATTTGGCTATATGAAGTGATACATGCTCCTGAGTTACGGAAGCTCATTCATAATGAAGAGCAGGGTTAAATGGTAGAAGGCTTTTAACACTAAGCTAAAGAAGATGGCCCAAATTCTAAAACAAAGGTATTTGAAGAATTCCATGGTTCAATTTCCTGTAACTAAAGTGGGTGTAGACAAAGTATAGTTTATCTTGGACTATCTTGTTATCTAAAGAACTATGAAACTATATTTACCACTATTTACCATGTGGAAAGATTTTAAGCTTGGCTATTAATTTTTTTTTTTTTAAAGACATAGAGCAAATATGTGTGTTTGAGAGAAACCCATAACCTATACACAAAAGAGAAAAAAGTACTAGATGAGCACATCAAGAATATTTAAAAAATACTAAACAAAATATTAACAAAAATAAAACATAGCCAAACGACAAAATCCAAAAATAGGTTACTAAAAGAGAATAAAACTGCTGAGAGCAGATCTTATTATACATTCTAAACTCAAAAAAAGTTTTGTAACTAAAAAGAAAATGAAAATGAAAATCTTAGGAGAAATAAGTAGAAAATATAAAAATTTTATGTGAATATTTTAATTTCCATTTTACTTAAAGACAGAAGTATAGCTAAAATTTTAAAGAAATTATAGTACTATTAAATAGCAAAATTCTTTAACAGTTTAAATATAAAGAATTATAAAAACAGGAACTTAAACTGCCATATTATCTTTTCTTTTCCAAGCACACAGATTTATGTCAGATTATCCTTGAAACCAGCAGGAACTGCAAGTCATCATATTTACAGGTGTGCTAAACCGCAAACTTTTGCCACAATATTTTGTTTAAACCACTCCCAGTAATAAAAATAAATTAGTTAAATAGCATAGAAAGGCAACATGCTGAATATAAAGCCATTTTAAAAATCAAGCTAATTGTAGGTTAGCATGTTTTATAAAATATCAAGACCAAACTGCATCTAATTAAATTGAACAATTTAAAAAACCATTTAAATTTTTATTTTCTTTTAAATAGTGATAAGTAGCATAAGCTACTACTTCTTTCAAAATTAGCATAAAGCCTTTAGCTTGGTCTCACAGCAGTGAGCTGACTCCTTACAATTTCATTTAAATAGTTTAATGTGCTCTAAAATATAGGTTAGATAAGTAGTACCAGAAATCAAAAACAATAAATATTAGCCACATTTTCAAATTTCTTTTAACAACGGACACACAGTATACTGCTAAGTGATTAAGACCCACATTGTTACTAAGTCTTAAAGCTTCTGAACCTTGATCCATAGGTTTTTATAAAAGAAGAGATATTTGGTTCATGCAAAAAAGTGATTCTAGAATATATTTCAAGAAAAAATAACATAATGCATGGCGCAAAATCAAAAAAAAAAAAAAAAAGGCAGAAAGTCAGGTCACATTCAAACTGCTGAAAAACAAACACAAAGAGAAAATCTTGAAAGCAGCCAGACTGAAAGTCAAGTCGCAGTCAAGGGGAAAAATGACCTCAAATGGTTCTGATGAGATAATGTAAACTGCTGCGAGTTAAGTAAAATGAGAATTTCATGTTTGTAAAAACTTAAGTTTTCCTTTGAATACTTAGATTAGATTCAATGTGATAGAAAATAATTTTTTTATACCCACTTAACTACACTTTAAAAAGCAGTAGTCTTTTATCACACTGTTTTCTCCTGAGAGGCAGAACTGATGAAAAATTTCAAATAAGTTGGATTATATGATGAATTTTATGGCAGAATGGCACAACTAGAAGTAAACAGAAGGGGAGAAAAAGAATATTATAAGATATTTAGAAAAAAAGTGTGCATGAAAAGATACGTTTGTGAAAAATATTTCTCAAAAAGCTACAACAGGTAGTGACCATCTCAATTTTATTAGTGAGATAATGAAATGAATCCAATCCTATTCTTTGGGTATCTGATTATCCTACCTCTTTCCTCAAACCTTATGTTTGCCAGATAAGGAACAGTAATAGCACTAAAAGTCAGAAGTCTAAACAGCAAACACTTTTCAAATATCAAGTGATGAAGATGAAAAATAAACTTGAAAATAAGTGTATTATTAAAATCAGTCAAATAAGCATTTATTAAGCAACTACCATGTAGCAAGACAAAATTAATAAGAAACAATTCCTTTTCTCTAGAATTTTAGATTATATTTAAAAACAAAGCATACACATATTTAAAGTACAGTACCACTAAGTAACTAGAACAAAAGCTCTTTCATTTGAATATTAGTTGTGAGTGGTAGAAAGAAAAATACAGAAGTTCGGAGAAGAATAGCACACTGAGTACAGAAAATCTAATAACCTGAAGCCATGATTTTAAAACTATGAAAATTTTTTTGTAACTGACAGATCTGGGTTCAAAATCAGTTTTTACCCCTCATCAGCCATGTGAGCATAGATAGTTTATTTAACGTCACTGGTCCTCAGTTTCTCATCTATAAAATAAAGATAATGCCTATCTATCCACTTTTTGGGACTGCCGTGAAGACTAAATGAAGTAATGTAAGTAAATCATTTGTCATGATATCTAGCACAAAGTAGACCCTCAGTAAAAGGAGAGACAGGAGAGGTGGAATGGTGGTCAAATTACAAACTGAGAAATTGAAAAATTCTGTAGCATAATAGGCTTATAGTCCCTTAAAAACAAAGGATACAAAGAAGGTTATATCAAAGGAGGAGAAATTGATATGATGAGATATTCCTTCACAGTAACTTCTCTTTTGTCATAGCAAGGATCAGTGCAAATATAAGCCAGTGTCTAATGGCCATTGATGAAGGGCAGTGTTCAATGCTTGGCTGCTTTCTGAGGATGACAGAGACTCATTATGTCACTGGTTAAACTAGTTCATTCATAAAACTGCAGGTGTTCATAACACTGTATAAAGTAGAAACGCAGTGCACATTCGAGGAACTCTACAGCCACAGCCACAGCCACAGCCACATCCTGAGTAGGGTAGTGGAAGAAACTGTTTTAAGAAATTTTAGGATGATCATTAAGATACATTTCTTCAAAAATGAAAATTGATGGAATGAAAATATCTTAAAACATCTCAATGCATCTTAAAATGAGACCGATTATGTGCATGATAATTTTCCTTGGGTACGACACTTCTGTGTTTACGATTATATTATAAGCTTCTATTAATATAATATTATCTTAAAAGACTAGAAATTCAGTAATGATTCAATAATAGGCTGATTTGTTTCATTTTTGCCTTAAGTTGGAACATGTAGTTAAAGATAAATACAAGTCCTCTGAATAGAGTCTTTCTTCAACAAAACAGCTATGTCAGCAGAGGCAGCAAACTGAGTGCAAAGTTCAAAAATCATTTCCTAAGAGCACAGAGTACTTAAAATGTAATACGGCTAGGTTAATGTTTACTTTTACTTTATTTCCCTTAGCATCAGGTTACCAAGTATATGTCAAATATCTTTTCCTGGATCTAGAGTTTATTGGAAATTTTAATTTATTGAAGGAGTTTCATGTATACAGACCTCTGTGAAACAACTGGCATAGCACCTTGTCCTGCCATTATCTACATCATAAAGTTGTTAAAAGGGTTATATAAAAACGGTATATGTACAAATGTTTCAAACTTATAAAGTTCTATTTAAATGTTTGCTTTTACTCCTATACAAAATAGACTACTTTTTGTAAAATCTTAAGCGAAATTAGGACATAAACAGATTCTTCATAAATATTTCATGTATAATCTTGAGTATAATCTGGTCCAAACTCCTTATTTTATATGAAGAAGTTGAGAAGTTCAGAAGGAAGTAACTTGACCTAGGCCATACTCAATAAAATAATGATGAGAGGTTTGAAAAGCCAGGGCTCCTGATTCAAGATTAATGCAAAAGGTTTACCACTATAGTTAGCTGCCTCACATTTTGATTATTCAAAATTAATACTAACCATATAAATTTTTATTCTCCACTGACCCAAATTCTTCTACACTAAAAACAGAAAATGAGCAGTGGGTCAATTCTGGAGCCCAGATTACAATTTATAGTAATCACATGTCACGCTCCATGTAAGAAGGCAATCCTCTGGTAAAAGTTCTAATTCATTATTCGTAATTCTTCCTTATGTATTCCTTTCTGGATATAAACTGATAATACTCTTCTGCAAGGAAGGAATCAACTGTAATGACAATCTTAACTGTAAGTGCAGGACAATGTAAAAAATGAAAGTCTGAGGTAGATGGAGGGTTACTACAAGCTTCATGTCAAATAAAACAGTAGTGAGATGCTTCCTAATAGTATTAAAGTTCATGTTATTTTGTTTTCAGATTTTTAGCATACATAAGCCAACTTACAGCTGCCTCAAAATTAGTAGAAATAACTGTAGGGGTACTTAAAACACAGTGTTTGGAAGCACTGCTTTGTGGAAAGCTATATAATGAAAATAATGTGCAGAATCAGGGAAAGTGACTAATAACTAAAATTCCTGGGACTGGGCAGTATTTTCATATAGAATACTTTTTATCTGTGTGTCTGTATCTATAAAATAGCTAAAATACTTGCAATAATTTTTTCAGGAGGTTACTCCCATTTCTGAGTATAATATACATATATAAACTACATATCGATTTTTCAGTACACTTCTCAAAGTCAGACACCGCATACCATTACCTTTTTTTAAGTCCCCACTGTATCTAGGATAAATTATACTATAAGCACTCAGTACTGACACAATGATTTTTTTGTTATTGAATTTTCTTAAATTCATCATAATTCTAGATTGTGGTGCTTATCTCACATTACTCTAAACTTCTGTAGCAAAATATGCACAAAAACACTGGAGGAGAGATCTAACTGATATGTACAGGGAATTTAAAATACAGATATGTCCTAGGTTAAAATTCAAATTACACGAACTGTTCCATAAGGTCTATAAAATACAGAGCAGTGACAATCATGATTTAGAAACAAAGTGTAATAATGTACAAGCAAAATATAGAAAATACCTTGTAAAAAGTTCCATGAGCCTAATGAAAAGTTTGAACTAGTAATGAGTTATTCAAAATCTTTGTTTCATTTTTTAAAAACCACAATGTAATATGAGTGTAGTAAAAAAATAATAATTAAAAAAAGAACAGGAGAAATGAGAAAATTTATAGAGCAAGATAGTTACACCGCACAGCAAATCTTCACTGTAGATGAAAGTGGATTACTTGTGGAAAAAAGCCTGACTGTACATATATTTCAAAAGAAAGCCACAGTTTTAAGGCTGTGAAAGATAGCCTGATACTTTTTCTTGGGTCCAACACACTGTAAGATCTCATTTCTCCAGAAAGATAACACCAGTGTTTTTAATGCAAGTGCTATTACAGTATTTTCCAAAATCAATTAACTCAGAAATATTTGGAAAACACTTGTACCATTCAATTATTTAACATTATCTGGGAAAATTCTTTTTGTAATACCCATAGATTGGATTGAGAAAATATCACAAACCAACAAATGTTTTAACGTTCAAACCTAACATACATGTCCCAATAGGAAATAGATAAAGAACGTATATCCATTTCCCCCTAAATGGTAATTCTCACATCAAAGACTTGTAGTCCATTACTCCCAGTCCATAGCCTCCCTTTACTTTATCCCATATCCCTCTCAACAGCACCATGCAAGAGTGGCTTGGTGACATTTTTAATCTCATCCAGTATTTTACATCAGGCTCTCCAAAAAACACCCTAAAAATATACAAACTAAATAAAGCAATGCCCTTGCTACAAAAGAATCCTCAGGACAAGAAATGTGGGAACATTACTCCAAATTAATTGCTGTCCCTTCCCCAGTCCTCTGAATAGAAATCATGGACATGTCACCTATACAGTGCTTTTTTAAGAGTATAGTACAGTGGTAAAATCATGGATCTGGAGTCATGCCATACAAATATTTGTAAATTTTGACAAGTGCCAGAAAAAAATTGAAGAAGGACTGGTTTAATAAAATAGGCAACCTCAAAATGTATCTAGTTGGTAGAAATTTAAATTAGAGCAACCATCCTGGGAGGCATATAACTATAAATATCTAAAAACCTAGAAGTATGTATACTTGGCCCAGATATTCAATTATGAATTGAATTTATTCAATATCTTCTAAAAAATAATAGGTTAAGTATGCAGGGCGTATATATAAGAGAATGTTTTCCACCATAATGTATATAATAGAAAATATTGCAAAATTCCTAAATGTCTTCTGATTGGTAAAATTTTTATGCTACAACCACATCATGAAATAACATGTAAACATTAACAAACATTAAAAAGAATGATGAACGGTCACATTTACTTGGACAGAAAAACATTCATGAAAGGTTGTTATGAAAAACTGCAGATTACAGAAGAATAGAAATAGAACAATCTCATTTGCATTTAAAAAATTTAATCATATAATTAAGAGAAAACACCCTGGAATAATATACCAAAAATGTTAAACAATTACTATCTCTAAATGATGGGATTAAAGGTGAATATTATTTCTTCTTTATAAATTTCTATATCTTCTCATTTCATTACAATGAGCATTGGTACTTCTACAAACAGAACATAAATGCTGTTTCTATTTTGAGTAACAAAATTAACAGTAGTAAATCTACACAAAGTACAGAGATAATTGATAGTTGATTATGTAAGTCCATGTATGGACTTGACTACACCTCCTTATCTAATCTCAGCTAAGTACACACTGCAAGTTTTGACTTTCGAAAATCAGCACTTCTAAATTACAATTTAGACTTTTTTAGGACTTCAAAGGCAATGAGGGATATCTGTACCAACCCAATACAACCAATACTGCTCTGACACTGTTGTACATTTTTAGTTTGTTTTGCAATTGTAAAGAAATTACAATTTTGTGAATGTGTAGCACTGTGCTGGGTCTCGCCTTTCGAGTTCCTGCCATCTCCCCCAACCAAAAAAAGTTAAACCACTTTTATAATAAACTGCCTGAAGTTCATAAGGAAAACCACAACAGAATGCCACTTCTTTAACAGCTTTAGAAAGATGTAATCATCAGTGAGGGCCCCAGGAAGTGAGGGGGAAACATCAAATAAAGTTATATTCAGACAAGTCTGACTTTTCTCTCCTTCCAAGCATCTCCACGATACTACAGGGAAGATGAACCTTAATACACAATAAGAGAAGAGAATTTTTAAAACTATTCAAATTATATAAGATTTATAATTTAATTCTTAACTATGAACTTCATATTAAAAATATAACATTTAGATTTTATTCATTCAGATTAGATGGGTATGGATGGTATGCTGAACCATCCATAACAAATGTTAAGATATTCAAGAATTCATATAATTTGATTACTAGTCAGAAAAAGTACTTGAAATATATCAGACAAAGACAAATATTGTATGATCTCACTTACATAAAGAATCTAAAAAGAAAACAAAACTCATAAAAACAGAGTTGACTGGTGGTTGCCAGAAGCAGGGGGAAAATGGATGAAGGTGGTCAAAGGATACATACCTCCAGTTATAAATTCTGGGGATATAATGTACAACGTGGTAGTGATACGTAATGATACTGTATTGTATACTTGAAAGCTGCTAAGAAAATAAATCTTAAATGTTCTCACACACATAGAAAAGTAACTATATGAGGTGATGAATGTATTAACTAATCTCATTATAATCATTTCACAATATATATGTATATCAAACCACCATGTTGCACACCTTAAAGTTACATTATGTTATATGTCAATTACAGCTCAATAAAGCTGGAATTTTTTTAAAAAAGTACTTACCACTAAGTCCCAATTATTCTGTTCAAGCAATGTAATAGCTTCATCAATGTTTTCAATGCCAGTACATGCCTGGAAACAAAGTAAATAAGAATTTTAGATATAATTTTGGAAATGGGGAGGTTAATGAATCTTAAAAAGGTAAATAGCATAATGTTTAATTTAGATTTGAGTAGATATATGAGTAAAGTCAAAACACTAAATCCTGGCACTTCTGAGCATTTTATACATATAGTTTGAAAACAGCTAATTACAAAGTAAATTTACATTACACTGAAATGAAAGGCAATAAAATAAAGAATAGAAAGTATGTTTAAATGTTGAGCTTTGGACCCCAAAATGATCTCTAGATCTTGAACTGCCCAGAACAACTTTTATTAAAAAGTTTCTGATGGACAACCATATGTAAAAAAATGAATATACCTACCTTGTACCTTATACAAAATAATAATCCATACCTTGCTCCTTACATGAAAATGAACTCAAAATAAATAACAAAACTAAAGTAAAATCTAAAATTATAAAACTTCTAGATCTCTGCTGTCTAATACGGTAGCCACTAGACATATGTGGCTCATGAACCCTTGAAATATGTCTCAACTGAGTTAAGATGTACTATGTTAAATACATACCAGGCTAGAACTTAGTACAAAAATAAAAATGTAAAGTATTTCATTGATAATTTTTCTATTTAATACATGTTAAAATGAAATTTTGAATATATTGGCTTAAATAAAACTAACTTAATTTCATCTGTTTCTTTTTACTTTTTTAATGTGGATACTAAAAAATTTTATTTACATATATGACTTTCATTCTATTTCTGGTGCTATTCTAGAAGAAAAGATAAGAGAAAATCTTCATAACCTCTACCTACAACAGCAAAAGTACAATCCAAAACATTGATAAAATGGATATTAAAATTAAGAACTGTTCTTTGGAAGACACTGTTAAGAGAATGAAAAGGCAAGACACAGACTAGGGGAAAACACCTGCAAAATTCATCTAACAGAGGACTAACCAGAATATAAGAATTCTCAGAACTCAATTTAAACAAATTATAAATAGCAAAAGACTTTACCAAAGTAGATATACAGATGAGAATAAGAACATGAAAAATGCTCAACATCATTAGTCATTAGAGAAATGCAAAACAAGCACAGAGAGATAACGCTTCCATCCACGAGAATGGCTAAAATCCAAAGTACTGACAATATCAAGTGATGGTAAGGATGAAGAAAAAATTAGCAACTTTCATACAATGCTGGTGAGGCTGCAAAATAATGTAGCCACTTTGGAAAACATGTTAGCAGTTTCTAAGAAAGTTATGATACAGCAGTCTCGCTCCCAGGTACTTATCCAAAGGAAATGAAAACTTAACGTTCATATGAAAATCATACATAAATGTTTATAACAGCTGTATTCATAATCGCTGAAAACATAAGACACTCCAAATGTCCTTGAACTATACGGTCATATGATAGATTTTGTGTACAGTCACATAAAACAGTGTGGATAAATCTCAAATGCATCATGTTAAGTGAAAGCCAGACTAAAGAGGCTACATACTGTATGATTCCATTTATATGACATTTTAGAAAAGGCAAAGTTATAAGAACAGAGAACATATTAATGATTACCAGGGGGTTGAAGTGGGAAAACAGGCTGACTACAAGCACCAAGGGGGAAATCTGAGGGTAAGGAAACAGTTTGAATCCTGAATACCAATATTAAAAAAAAAAAAAGGAACAATGGTAAACAAGACAACATTAAAAAATGTAATCTTCAATTTAAGCTAAATGAAAAGACAGGAATAATCCAAAGGTCCCAATGTACTAATAAAAGCTGCTAAGAACAGTTAAGACAGGGTAGAAGTTGCACAGGGTAGATAAACTACAGGGAGTACAGAATGAGCCCAACAGCAGCAAATATCAGAAAGAGTAAGCAAAAACACACTTCCTCAATGACATCACCTTTTTTCCCCTCCAAAAAAAGGTGGAGGAGGTAATTTCAAGAGCCCATGCCTCCACAGAAACACCAAAAAAACTGAGCCAAAACTGTCAGAATCAAATTTGTCAAAACTCTGGGAAAGATAAAACCAGTGGCTCCTTTTTAGACTCAACACGAGCCAGAATTGAAGGCTAAGACAGTGTTGTAAACAGCCTGGCTAAGCATTAGAGCACCTCAAGACAAAGCAAGTCTGCAAAAACTGGAAAAGGATTTTCTTTATTCTCTTCATTTTTCTCTCCTTTCTTTTCCGTCTTATTTTTTATTCTAGGTATTGAAGAAAATCTTTCTCATAACACTAGCAAGCCACAGCTAAAGAAAAAGAAATTTCAGAAACTCATATACTAAATGCTTGTGTTCCCTCTCCAAAATTTATATGCTGAAGCCCTAAGCCCCAGTGTGATGGTAGTTGAAGACAGAGCTATTGGTAGGTAATTAGGTTTAGACAAGGTCATGAAGAGGGGCCCTCATAATGGGATTAGTGCCCCTTATACACACAAACTACCAAAACTGACTTAAGAAGAAACATAAAATCCAAATTAATTTATAACAAGAGATTGATTGCATCAGTAATCAAAAGCCTCCCAAAAAGAAAAGCCAAGGGCCAAATGGTTTCACTGTTGAATTCTACCGATCATTTAAAGAAGAATTAATACCGATCCTCCATAACTCTTTCAAAAAACTGAAGAGGAAACACTTCCTAAGTCATTTTGAGGCCAGCATCACCCTACTAACAAAATCAGATAAAGAGAACAAAAGAAAACTACAGACCAATATCGAATATGGATATAGTTGCATATATCCTCGAAATACTAATAAACTGGAATCAGCTACATATTAAAAGTATATACCCCATGATGAAGTGGGATTTATTCCAGGATTGCCAAGGTGGTCCAACACAGTGAAATCATTTCACTACATTCTTAGACTGAAGGGGAAAAAAACGTCAGTTCAGATGATACAGAAAAGGTATTTGAAAAATCCAACAGCCTTTTATGATAAAACATGCTTAACTTATGAATAAAAGGAAACTTCTTCAGCATGATAAAAGACATGAAAAACTCAAAATGAAAATACTCAATGATGAAAGACTAAAAGTCTCTGCCCTAAGATCAGCAACGAGAAAGCCCACTTTTTTGCCAGTTCTAATCCATTATATTAGAAATTCTAGCCAGATTAGGCAATAGGAATTTTTCGGCTCCATTAAAATCAGGTCTTCCCTTGAATCTAAGTCACTAGACTCGAATTCTTTTAAGACCCCCAAATAAACTTTTAATTTGTTTTACAGCCTCAGATCTTTATTGGTCAACATATATGTACCTATAATAAAGTATAATTTATAAATTATGCACAGTAATTAATAACTATAATTAATAATAATATAGGATTATAATAATATACTGTTAATAAAAGTGATATAAATGGTTTGGGGCCCATTATTAAGTAAAATAAAGGTTACTTGAACACAAGCACTGCGATACTGTGACAGTCAATCCAATAACCAAGAAGGCTACTAAGTGCCTAATGGGCAGGTAGTGTATATAGTGTGAATACACTGGACAAAAAAATAATGTATATCCTGGGTGGGACAGAGTGGGACAGTGCAAGATTTCATCACGCTACTCAGAACGATGTGCAATTTAAAACTTATGAATTGTTTATTTGTGAAATTTCCCATTTAATATTTTCAGACGATGGTTGACTATAAGTAACTGAAACCACAGAAAGTGAAACTGTGGAAAGCAAAACCACGAATAAGGAGGGAACTACGGTATATGTTCCTCCTAGTTCAGAGCCTGGTTCTCAGAAAGCAAGATTGCTTTAATATTCAAATCATTTCTCCAACCTTGGATTAATTCCGGTGTCCTTACTCTTTCTCCGAACCACATTGCCTCTTGGTAAGAACAATTATAAACTAACTTTCAAAAAAAATATATATATATAAAAACCTTAACTAGCAAGTTTCATACATTGCTGGTGAAATTCTAAAACGGTAAAACACTTTGAATAACTGTTGGGCATTTTCTTAAGTAGTTAATTAATATATTATTTTATGACCCAGCAATTCCACTCCTAAGTGTTTATTCAAGAGAAATAACAATCTTCATAAAATGAAATATCCACAAAAAGATCTGTACAAGAATGTTAATATCAGCTTAATCCAAAATTATCACTAGTAACTAACAACCCAAGTATCTATCAATAAATTAGTAGATAAATGAATTATGATATATTTGTGCCATGGAATATGCACAATAGTAAAAAGGAATGAATTTCTGATACAAGCATCAACATGGATAAATCTCAAAAACTTTATGTTGAACACAAGTAGGAAATACAAAAAAAGATATGCCATATGATTCTACATGGATGATATTCAAACCTAGGAAAAATTAATCTATGGTGATAAAAAAAAATATTTGCTTCTGTAGGTGAGAAAACTGATAGGAAAGGGACATGAGGAGACTTTTTTAGGGTGATAGGAGAGTTCTATATCTTAATTAAAGTTACGGTTTCATGAGTAGTCTTTTGTTGAAATTTATCAAACTGTACTCTTAAGATTTGTGCATTTTCTTTTATAAAAGTATGCCTCAACAACAACAACAAAAAAGCATTAGAGGAAAAAACTTAATGAGTGATAGGTCTCCCTAATCCTATTTCACTTCATGCCTTCATATATTCATTCAATAAATATTTACTGAGCACCAACTATGTTCTAGGTACTGTTCTAGGTGCTGAGGATACAGTGAATAAAAATATAGGAAACACAGCTTTCATACATGAATTGCAAAGAGAAGATACAGCAATAAACAAGATAGTTAAATACACATGTGAGTTTAAGATGATGACAAATTGAGAATTAAAGCAGGGAAGGGGGATATGAAACATTGGGAAGGGATTGAAATTTCTGATAGGTTGGCCAGAAAAAACCACACTTAATACTTTGGAGCTATATCTATGACTTGACTCTGTAAATGGAATACGATTGGACGTGAAATTATGACAATTCTGAGCCTAGGCCTTTAGAGGTATCACGAGTTTCTGCTTGCCCTCTTACATTTGTGTCATCATCACAGATGTGAAACCAGATAATTTCTGGGTTATCTACTCAGGTAATTTCTGGGTTATCTACTCAGAATGACTATACATGAAACATATCTGAGCTCAACCTGGTCGGGAGCCAAGTTGAACTAGTTCTGTAAGCAGAGCCACCCACCCAAACAGCCTAGATCAGTCAACTCAGAGCAAAGGCCTAAATAAGAGTAAACTGTTGTTTTAAGCCACTGAGTTATAGGGTGGTTTGCTGCTCAGCATTACTGTGGAGTGAAATACTACGTCTGGGGTTTACATTTTAAAAAATAGTCTAGCAATACTAAACAATTATAAAAGGAATGAACAATTGGTCTATATATTACAACAAAGAGACCTCCAGAATATATCTTTGAGAAAAAAAAAATAAAGTTGTAGAAGTTTATGTACTATGCTATCATTTATTCAAGATTGATAAGAATATGAAACTATAAACATACTCGCTTACATTTCTTTACAATGGGAAAATAAAGGATAATTTGTTCGATGTTAAAAAAAGAAAGGGAATAGGCAAACAGGAAAAGAAAAGAAGCTAGACTGCTTTAAGTATACTCTGACTTATAGATTTCACTTTGTAATCATGTAAATATTTTTACAGTATTATCTAACAACAAAAAATGTTTTAAGTATTCTCAAAAATAGAGTAACAATGACAAGATTTACTCTCCTGTCTGAAACATATTTAAAAATCAGACAGAACATGTGAAAAATAGTTCCAGTCAACTCACAGTTATCCAACTAAATTAAACCTTGGCGGTAATTTCTGGTAATCTAGGTCCTTCTCCCTACTACTCTCCAATGAAAGCTGGGCATTTATGAGACTATATTATAATTCTTTGTTTAAAAGTCTCTCTTCTGTCTCCTGTCTTAAATTCTGATATCCTGAAATATAGGAACCATGCTTTAGTCTTCTTTTCATTCCAAGTGCACAAATAATATTTGCTCATAACTAATGCATTTTCAAATTACCCCCACGTTTTACTCAAGTATTTTGCTACATTTAAAGTGCCTTTAATGAATTTTCTACTACTCAAGACACCTCATTCTGTAAAACCTTCCCTAGCCTCTAATCCATGAAAAAATTACTTACCTGTATCTTCTTAGGACACTGTATGTGTGTATATCTCAAAGTTCCTGAGATATATACACGTATATTATAATAATTAGTAAGCTATATCCTAATCATCTGCATAATATTGTCTCTTCAAAGACGATGGTATCTTGTTCATTTTTGTAGCTCATCACCTATAACTATGTCTAGTATAACTGGTGGTAATAAATGCCTTTCAGAGGAATTAAATAATGCATCTTTAGCAAATGCACAAATTAAAGCATTGTGTATGCACTAGCAAAAATTCTGGTTTTATAACAAAAAAAATGTTGGAACATTTGGATATCTAATAGAAATTGCAATAAAGAGACAACTATAGTTGTAAAGGGGGATTTAATTTAAAGGGAGGAGAAAACTAGAATATGGAAGGACTCCATTTGCTAACCAAACATGTTATACGGTAATATACTTCTGGTTACAAATCCAGTAGTAACAAAAGATGCTCACTATCATAAAGTTTAATTCTTCCTGACTTCCTAGAACAAGGACTTACTAAGAAACAGTCTCCACTCCACTCTCTACAGTCTCTTACTTTGCTTGGTTTCCAGCTTACTCTCTCAAAAATTTGTAGATATAGGCTACTTCCTTCAAGTTCCTCCTCTGGAACCTCACAAAACTAGCTGTGTAAATAAAAACTTTAAAAATTGTTTAATTTTTTGAGGAAGTCCTCAAAAAATTAAGCATAAAATTATCACATGATCCAGCAATTCTAAATCTGGATGTATATCCAAAGAATTGAAAGCATGGACTTGAACAGATCTTTGCATACTCATGTCCATACCAGCATTATTTACAATAGCCAAAACATAAGAACAACCTGAGTATCCACTGATGGATGAATGAATAAACAAAATGGGATATATACATACAATGGAATATCAGTCTTAAAAAGAAAGTTCTAACGCATGCCATAACATGAATGAACTCTGAAGACATAATGTTAAGTAAAATAAGCCAGACACAAAAGGTCAAATATTGTATGATTCCACTTATATGAGGTACCTGGAGTAGTCAAATTTATAGAGACAGAGAATAGAGAATGGTTGTTGCCAGGAGCTGGGAGGATGGAGAATGCAAAGTCAGTGTTTAATGGGTAGAGTTGCAGTTTGCGAAGATAAAAAAGTTCTGGAGATGGGCTGTTGTATGGTTATACATTAAGCAATGTTAATGACTTAACGCCACAGAACTGTAAACTTAAAATGATTAAAATGATAAATTTTGTTATGTATATTTTATTACAATAAAAAAATCCTGTTTAATTTTAAGATAAGCCCTTAATAACAGCTGTGCTGAGAACTTCCTACCAAGCTCAATAAAGCCAAGTTTTCAAATATCTCCTAGTAGATTTCATTTTGTGATTTACCATCCCAAATACTGAAAGTTTCCCAGTTATGTTACATATGGCTCTAATAATAGTTGTTTCATATTTCACTTTTCCCTATTTTAAGCAAAGATGACTAGCCAGTTTCCAAATATCTGATACTGATATACCTACCACCTAACTAAAAAATTACATCAGTATCAGTATCTTTGAAGCCTGAGTGCTACTTCCTAGCTACCTTCCTTTCTCCACTAAGTTAACTACTATCCTGAATTCTGCCTTCATTATTACATCATTTTTGTTAAGAAAAATCTCTTTCCATGAATAAGCAAAATAGTCACAAAAAACTAATAATATTTAGAAAAGTCAAGATGTGTTATTCACTTATTCATTATATTTATTAAGCTCTTACTCTATTCCAGGCTTAAGAAGCTCATAATATGGTAAGAAAAAACATAAATAGGAGTGATGGGAGGAAGGAGAGGAAGATGGGAAGTGGAAAGAGGAGACAAAGACAAGAAAAAAGCACTCATGTTAGGAAACTAAAAATAATTTACTTTTATTAGGGCATAAATTTCTGTCAGATAAAAAAATTTTAATTAAAGTTTTTTGGAGTAGGAATCAAATTAGCCAAGGAGACAAAAGACCTGTTCTCAGGTCATTATAAGTCACTGAAAAAAAAAAAAAAGCTGAAGAAGATACAAATAAATGGAAACATATACCGTGCTCATGGGTAAGAATAATCAATATCATTAAAATGGCCAAAGCAATCTAGAGATTCAATGCAATCTCTATCAAATACCAATGGCATTTTTCAAAGTGCTAAAATAAATAATCTTAAAATTTATATGGAACCATAAAAGACCCCGAATAGCCACAGCAACCCAGAGAAAGAACAAAGTTGGAGGTATCACACTACCTGTATCAAACTATACTACAAGTCTACAGTAGTCAAAACAGAATGGTACTGGCATAAAAACAGAGACATCGATTAATGGAACAGAATAGAGAGCCCAGAAATAAATCCACATCCATATGTTCATTAATATATGACAAAGGAGGCAAGAATATACAATGGGATAAAGACAGTCTCTTCAATAAATGATGCTGGGAAAATTGGACAGATACATGCAAAAAAATGAAAATGGACCACCATCTTATATTATATACAAGAATACACTCAAAATGGATTAAAGGCTTTAGTATAAGACCCAAAACCATAACACTAGAAGAAAACTTAGGCAGTAATCTCTCTGATATTGCTACTAGTAATTTCTTTTCAAACATATCTCCTCAGGCAAGGAAAACAAAAGAAAAAAATAAACAAATAGGACTACATCAAACTAAAAAGTTTTTGCACAGCAAAGGAAACTATCAACAAACGAAAAGACAACCTACTGAATGGGAGAAGATATTTACTTATGATACATCTGATAAGGGGTTAATATCCAAAATACATAGAGAACTCATACAACTCAACAACAGAAAAACAAACAACCCAATTAAAAAATAGGCAGAAGACCTGAATAGATATTTCTCCAAGGAGGAAATAAAGATGGCCAACAGACATATGAAAAGAGGCTCAAGGTCACTAATCATCAGAGAAATGCAAATTAAAACCACAATGAGATATCACCTCATACCTGTCAGAATGACTATCATCAATAAATCAAAGACTAAGGTCATGCTACTCTGAACAAGCCTGATCCCATCTGATCTCGGAAGCTATGCAGGGTCAGGCCGGGTTAGTATTTGGATGGGAGACGACCTAGGGAGACCAGGTGCTGTAGTGTAAAAAATAAAAAATAAAGATTTGTGAGCTGACAAGGTCCTTGCACTCTATGAGGTTAACCAAGGGTTACTTTGCCTAAAAAAAATAAGTTAATTAAATAAAATCAATCAATCAATCAATCAGTCAAAGAATAAGTGCTGGCAAGTATGTGGAGAAAAAGGGAATTCACATATACTGTTGGTGGGATTGCAAATTGGTACAGCCACTATGGAAAACAGTCTGGAGGTTCCTCAAAAAATTAAAACTGGATATACCTTTTGACTCAGTAATTGCACTTTCTGGTTATTTATCCAAAGAAAATCAAAACAATAATTCGTAAAGATCTATGCATCCCTATGTTCATGACAGCACTATTTACAATAGCCAAGATATGGAAGCAACCTAAATGCCCATCAACATACAATTGGATAAAGAAGTTATGGTTCATATACACAGTATTACTCAGCCATGAAAAAAAAAAATGAAATCCTACCATTTGCAACCACATGAATGGACCTAGAGGTTATTATGCTGAGTGAAATAAGTTAGAGAAAAATAAATACCGTATGATTCCATTTATATGAAGAATCTAAGGAACAAAAAGAACAAACTAATTGAAAACAGACTCACAAATACAGAGGACAATCTGGTGACAGCCAAAGGGGAGGAGGGTTGGGGGGCTGAGAGAAAGGGGTGAAGAGTTAAAAGAAGTACAAATTAGTAGTTGATAGATGGTCACAGGGATGGGGAGCACGGCAGAGGGAATGCAGTTAGCAGTAATGTAATGGCTATGTGTAGAGCCAGAGGACAGAGAGAGTAATCAGGGGGATCATTTCATAAACTATATAAATGTCCAACCAATGTACTGTATACTTGAAACTAATAACAAAATAAAATTAAAAAAAAAAAAAGAATTGTGGAGGAAATGAAGGAAAGGAGTGACAGATGACTCATCCCAACATTAGGAGAAAATTCAGATATATCCAAGGGATACTTCAAAGCAGAGAAGTGAGAGGACCTGAGCACAACACCGAGCAGACTATTATTGTCAGGGCTGCAATGGTAAAGACAATAAGATTTCCAGGCCACCACCAACTTCAGAAAGATGAGGAAACAGAAGGGCTTGAGCAGCAACAAGACAAGTCACTATCACAGAGAGCACAGGAGGCAGCATAGTGAATTAAAGTGTTATTTACAGTATGGTCTTTGTCTCTCCTACATCAGCTTTACCTGGCATACTTATTAAAAATACAGGTTTTATACCATTAGTTTTCTTTAATTAATTAATTTATTTTTTATGGTGACAGTGGTTAATAAAATCCAATAAGTTTCAGCTGTACACTTTAACAGTAAGGCATATATAAGTTTATTAAAAATACAGGTTTTAGATGCTGCCAGAGACTACTGAATTAGACTTTCTGGAAGTAGGGCTCTAGAACATACATTAAGCATCTCAGGTGATTCTTACACTGATTAAAGTTTGAGAACCACATAATGGAAAGTCTTGCCTACCTCCTGACCCCCAGCTATTTTCAGGTAAATCACTTTATCTCAGTGCAAAAGTTTTGTACTGTTAAAAAGGACTACTGAATTATACTTCTAAGTTTAACCAAGAATGGTTGTTCTTTTTGACATCATTAGTCTGGTTATAACAACCTGCATAGATGCTTCCATTGGCAATGTGTGCTAAGAAATATAAATCACATCTCTACCAAGTCCCAAAATAAGCTGACATATGATTCTACACTGATGCAATCTACTCACAAGTTTGTAAATGCTTATAAATGTCAAACAGTGCCACAGTGCAAGTGCACGCACATTTTGTCAAATGGCAGTTTGATATTAGGAAATATTATCAGTCGCTGACCCAATTTATTTCTTAAATAACTTTTCTTTAACAGGTTTTTCCACAAAAAAAAAAAAAACTTGAAATGTAGAAGCCATACCACAATTGAATTCTGATAAGCTATCTTTCATATATTTTCTTCATATAAGTTATGCATACATCCATGCATAGAAATGAACCAGGTACTATTAGTAAACTGGGGACCCAAGCCCTGAAAAGTTTTAAATATTTTGACAATGCATTTTTAAAGGCATCTCTGAAAATACTTATAAGTATGCTTCTATCACCTATTATAGCACTTACCATATAGTATTATAATTGGATGTTTATGTGTGCCTCTATTACTCCACTAGACTTTAAATGTCATAAATGCAGAGATCACTGACAGTCATGGTCAGTGTTATTACCCTGGTGCACAGCAAATTGCCTGACACATAGAAGATCACTCAACTAAGATTTTTTGAAAAAATAAATGGCTGAATGAATCGTATACAAATACATTTCTTATGCACTATTCAAGTGTTTTAGACACATTGATTCAATCTTCTTATCATCCTTATAAGATAAAAGTATCACTGATGAGGAAACTTAAGTTTAAAGAGATCAAGTAGCATGTCCAAGTTGCTCAGCTACTTGGTGGCAAAACCAGAATCTGAATCCAGAGCCAGAACAAAGTGTTCAATCTTTCCACTACAACCCTACAAATTTCATCAAGGTGTTAACATCAAATAGGAAGAATATCTGTAGCACAGCCTTAGGAAGGCTTGGATCATTCCCCAATTTCAAGAAGAGAACACTGTGAGCAAGAAGAGGTAAATATCAATCAAACTAATCATATAAATACATGCCTTACGTTTCTAACAGAAGGGTACACAAAATTTAGGAAAAGAAATATCAGAAAGTAAGAATTTGTCCATTATTGACCGAAAGAGTTACTATAAAGATATCTTAAAGATACTAAGAGATAGTATTCATGAAACCGATGGGATGACTATTTAAACACTAGAAACAGAGGAGAAATAATTCCCTAGACTTGCCACAGACTGGGTAAACCATCCCCCAAACCAATCCAGGTATTTTGTTCTGCTTCTATGCTTACCAATCCATGTTCTGATGACCAAACTGGTTTCTCAGGTATCCTAAACCAGGAAAAGGATGTTCTGAATAATAATTACAAGTACTGTGGTCAATGTAAAAATGTCTCTCCCATTGTAAATTGATATTCTATTCGACAAATCAGCCTCCTGTGAATCTGTGATTCTAAATTCATTTCCCAGAACATTATCACTGATGGATATTAAAATGAAACTCAAATATTTAAGTCTGTAAATCAAAAGACCAGAACATATATTCCTGATAAGTCAGCCACACTCTCATTATTTAAGCCACATGTCATTAAAAAAAAAAAAATTAGAACCTGGCATTAACAACCATGACTCAATCTTAGAATTTTAAAGTTAGATCTTTTTTGCACTCACTTTCAAATACATCAACAGGTAATTCTGTCCATGATACCACAGGCATATAGTAAGCTGGTTTACAAAATTCTATAGGCCAATAAAAAGCATTTCTTAATATAAGCTAAATTTCCACCAAAATAAGCATATGATAACAGAATGAATCAATGCTAGTCTCTCATCGTCCACCATCAATTCTTTTTCACACTTAGCCCACTGGCAAACTGCTTTTCCAAAACTACTATAATTAGAGCATCAAAACAAAAAATCTGAGAGATTTACTTAGCATTTCATCACATTCCACTTTGAGATGTGAGACAGAAAACACCAAAATATGACTTGGATTTTAAGCCCTTAAGGCTTAAAGTCCCCTATATGTGAAGCCCTTGAAAAACGCAGGTCTCTAACAAGCACTTTGCATTTAATTCTATTCTGCCTTATACTATTATTTGCTTCATAATGTTATTATGAAATTTTGGAAGCCTCAAACATGATGCCAGTTTTCTGTCAAGTAACATCTACTAAATTTCAGGTACCTATAGGTTAGAAAGCAAAAAATCTTGGTAAAAAGCTCCTAAAGAAAAGAGAATATAGTTTCTGACAGTCTTATGAAACAAAAATTACACTTTGGGACCAGTAAGGGGGCAAGACCTCAGACAACACGCCAGGCTCTAAGGTAAAATAAAAAGGCAAGACACAGACTGTGAGAAATATTAATACATATATCTGATGACCCTCAAAAGCATTAGGATGAGAGAAAAAAATCTGACTTAAAGATTTCATGCTACATGATTTCATTTATATCAAGTCCAATAATACGTAAAATTATTCTACAGTGATAGAAATCAGAACTGTGGTTTCCTGTGACACATGAGGATTGATGGAAGAGACCTTGAGGAAACCTTATTTGAACAATGAAAATGTTCTGTATCTTTAATGGGGTAATGGAATACAACTCAGTAATTAAAAAACTACATATATATTCATATATGGAAGAAACACAAAAGCATTATATTGAGGGAAAGAAGCAAGATTCAAAAGACTGTATGCTGTATGACTTCATTTATATGAAAACCAATAAAAGTCAAAACTAATTTACCATGATAGAAATCAGAACAGTGGTTTCCTATGAGGCATGGGGATTGACTGGAACAGAACATGAAGGAATCTTTCTAAAACAATGGACATATTCTAAATCCTTATTACAGTGATGATTAGAGGGGTATATAGTTATTAAAACTCAGCAAATTGTCCATTTAAAATGAGTTTATATCACTAAATGTGAATTTCACATAAATTTTTTAGTTATAAACAGCAAAATGAATAAACTTTTACTTATTAAAAGAAAAAAGCAGAGTAGTAAAGTTATGAAGTAGCAGACTTGACTTTCCAAATAATTTTAATATTGTTTGCCAAAATGTTTTTACATATCCAGCAAAGATTACCACTGCATCAAACTCTTTTATAAAAAACTAATATATAAATAATGAAAAGGCAAAGTAAATTTCAGATAAACAAAAGCTGAGAAAATTTCTCACCAACACATCTTTCTTGCAAGATAATCTACGCACTGTCAAAAATGGTAAATATGTGGAAAAATACAAGATATTTTTCTTGCATTATCTATGCATTAAAAGATAATTAACTCCTTAAAGCAAAAATAATAGAAATTAGTTGTGAGGTTTATAACACATGTAGAAGTATATATGACAAGAATAAAACATAAGCAGAGAGAGAATAAATGGAAGTATACTTTTATAAGATTCCTACATTATACATGAAGTGATATAATTTAAGACAGATTGTGCTAAGTAAGCCATGTATACTGTAATCCCTAGAGCAAGAAGGGGAATGCAAAGAGGCATAGAACATAAGGCCAAGATGATATCTTCTGGTCTCAGACTTATTTAAACTTAAACTACATTTCTGAAAATTTCTTCTCTGAGTATTTTCAGGTCAAGAATGGCCATAAAAATAATCTGTGCAAGATTTAGAAGGCAGAAGAAAAAGAAGCAGGCATTACTGCCCTAAAAAGTTTAGGGATGGCACAAGTGCAACTGTAGCTCATAAACACTATCACTGGTCTGCTGGATCACCTCACTGACATGAGGCAGGAGATAGGTCCACAATTTCTCCAGATCTGGACTAATTTTCCTTATGAACATCGATGCAAAAATCCTTAACAAAATCAAATCTAGGAATATATAAAAAGGACAACACATAACCAACTGTGGTTTCTTCGAGCAATGCAAAGATGGGTTAATATGAGAAAATCAGTAAAATTCATGCTATTAACAGAATAATGGAATCTTATGATCATCTCACTAGAAGAAAAAAAAGTATTAACAAAATTCAACACCCGCTCATTTTTCTTACTAAATGTATTGGGGTGACGTTGGTTAATAAAATTATACAGGTTTTGAGTACACAATTCAAAAATATACCATGTGTATACTGCATTGTGTTCACCATCCAAAGACAAATCTTCCATCACCATATATTTAACCCCCTTTACCCTTATCGACCTCCTTCCCTCCCCTTTCCCTTTGATAACCAGTAAACTGTTGTCTGTTCACTTGTTGCTTTCAGTTTTATATCCCACGGATGAGTGAAGTCATATGGGTTTCAACTTCTTCTATTTTGCTAAGCATGATTATCTCAAGATCCATCCATGTTGTTGCAAACGGCAGTATTTCACCATTTCTTGTGGCTGAGAAATAGTCCATGGTATATATGTACCACATCTTCTTTATCCAATCATCTTTCATAGATGTTTTCAGGTTTTTAGGATAACAATCCAGAAGAGGGATTGCTGGATCATATGGTAATCCAATTCTTAGTTTTCGGAGGAACCTCCATACTGGTTTCCATAGCAGTTGTATTAATTTTTATTCCCATCAGCAGTGAATGAGGGTTCATTTTTTCTCCCACAACCTTTCCAACGCTTGTTATTACTTCTCTTATTGATAACAGTCATTCTTACAGGTGTGAGATGGTATCTCATTGTGGTTTTGATTTGCATTTCCCTAATAGCTAGTGAAGTTGAGCATCTTTTCATGTCTTTTGGTCGTTTGTACATCTTCTTGGGAGAAGTATCCGTTCAGGCCCTCTGCCCATTTTTTTATTTGTTTTGTTGTTGTTGTTGAGTTGTATGAGTTCTTTATATACTTTGGATATTAGCCCCTCATCAGAGGCGTTGTTTGCAAATATCTTCTCCCATTCACTTGGCTGTCTCTTTCTTTTGTTGGTTTCTTTTGCTCTGTGGAAGTTTTTTAGTTTGATATAGTCCCATTCATTTATTTTTGCTTTTCCTTCCCTTGCCTTTGAGGTCAAATTCATAAAATACTCTCTAAACCAAGGTCTTTGGTCCATTTTGAGTTAATTTCGATGTATAATGACAGCAATCTAGTTTCATTCTTCTGCATGTGGCTTTCCACTTTTCCCAGCACCATTAGAGAATTTCTTTTCTCCACTGCATGTTTTTGGCTCCTGTGTCAAGAATTATTTGCCCATATATATTTATGGGTTTATTTCTGGGTTCTCAATTCTGTTCCATTGGTCTGTATGTCTGTTTTTCTGCCAATACCATGCTGTTTCATTTACTGTCACTTTGTAGTATAATGTGAAGTCAGGAAGTGTGGTATCTCCAGCCTTGTTCTCTTTTTTTAGCATTGCTTTAGCTATTCGGGGTCTTTTGTGATACCATATGAATCTGATGATTTTTTGTTTTATTTTTTTAAAAAAATACCATTGGGATTTTGATGGGGATTGCATTAAACATGTACATTGTTTTGGGTAATATGGCCATTTTAACCGTGCTGATTCTTCCTATCCATGAACACAGAATGTCTTTCCATGTCTTTGTATCTTCTGCAATTCCTTTTAATAATATCTTCTAATTTTCAGTGTACAGGTCCTTCACATCCTTTGTTAAGTTTTATTCCTAGGTATTTTATTCTTTTTGTTGTAATTGCAAAGAAATTCTTTTTTTCATGTCTTTTTCTGAAATTTCATTTTGGTATATAAGAATGCAATGGATTTCTGTACGTTGATTTTGCATCCTGCAATTTATTGTATTTGTTTATTGTTTCTAATAATTTTTTGGTGGTGTCTTTATGGTTTTCTATATAAAGAATCATGTCTGCAAAACTCATGTCATCTGTGACCATGTAACTTCTTCGTTTCCAATTTTAACACCCATTCAAACTAGAAATAGAGGAAACTTCATCGACTGATGAAAGAAATCTACGAAAAATCTACATTAACATCATACTCAAGAGTGGAAGACTGAATATCTTCTCCCTTGGGAACAGGCAAGGATGTTTGCTGTTACCACTTCTATTCAACATTGTACAGGAGGCCCTGGCCCATGCAAAAAAGCAAGAAAAAGAAAGGAAAAAGTCATAAAGACTAGAAAGAAGTAAAGATATCTTTTATCACAGACAAATGACTGTATACAGAAAATCCTCTGCATTCTTCAAGAAGAGAAACCTAGAGTGATGACAGAAGTAAATTTATAAGGTCACAAAGATATAAATATATGCCAAAAGCCTACTATACCCACAAAAAATTAAATACAGAATTACCATTTGATCCAGCAATTCCACTTCTAGGTATGTACCCAAAAGAACTGAAAGCAGGGACTTGAACATATATTAGTACACTTATTCATAGCATTGCTTACAATACCCAAAAGGTGAAAACAACCAAAATGTCCACCAACAGATGAATGAACAAAATGTGGTATATACATATATGAGAATATCATCCAGTCTTAAGGAAATTCTGAAACATACTATAACATGCATGAACCTTGAAGTCACTGTGCTAAGTGAAATAAGCCAAACACAAAAAGACAAATATTGTATGATTCCACTAAAATAAAATACCTAGAATAGTCAAAACCATGGAGACAAAAAGTGGAGTGGTGGTTGCCAGGGACTGGAGGGTATGAAGTTTCAATTTAGAAAAATGAAAAAATTCAGGAGATAGATTATGCTGATGGTGCCACAACGTCAATGTACTGAATGCCACTGATTATACACTTAAAAATAGGTAAGAAGGTAAATTTTATGTTATGCATAGTTTATCACAGTAAGAAAACCCCATTGTGTGGTTTCATGTACATAAAGATTAAAAACAGGTAAAACGGTCTACGGCCATGCCACCCTGAACATTCCCAATCTCATCTGATCTCGAAAGATAAGTAGGGTCGGGCCTGGTTAGTACTTGGATGGGAGACCACCTAGGAATACCAGGTGCTGTAGGCATAAAAAAAAAAAATAAAGTAAAATAAAAACAAGTAAAACTAATATATACACACATACACACTCACATATACGCATACATATGTGTATACACACACACATATATACACATACATAATGTTGGTTATCCTAGAGCATGGGGAGATAATGACTAGAAGGAGGCTTCTAGAGCTTGATTAATATTCAGTTTTCTTTAGTGTTGGTTTCATTGATGTGTTCATTTTATGCAAGTTTATGAAACCATACTTTCAGGATTTGTGTTCTTTGCTATATATGACTATTATACTACCACAAAGTTTTGTTTTTTTGTTTGCTTTAGTTAATGACAGATAAAATGATTTTGCTGAGGTGAGAATCTAGATCATGCTCACAGCTAGACTACTTTCTGGAGCAAGTAACCTGTCCACTAAGTAAGACATATTGAGAGTCTAAAATCCACACTACAGTACACATTTGTTGCATACTGTTTGTCTTTGACAAATAGAGTATGAGTCTTCTGAAATGGTGATAATATTGTTTCTATTCAAAAGAATAGTCTCAAAATGAAAGTCAACTTCTATAAATGACAGAAGTAAATAGAAAATTAAGAGGTCAATTGCTTTTCAGTCTTTTGGCTAAGATCAAGTGTATAAAATGAAGAGGTAGAAGAAAGCACTATGAAAGTCTCAAAGTATATAGAAAAAAATGTGAAGGATACATATTTGTATTGAAAATATTTTTCTACATATCAAAGCATTCACAAGGCCAATTGTTTATAGTCTCAGTTACATTAATTCTTTAGAAAAATATGTATTTTTTAAAAAATCTGGTCAGATATTCTGAAGTTAAAAGCTCTGAAGGCAAACAATTTAAACTTTTATTTTCAGTTTTATCGAAACAAGGAATGTTTAACACCATTAGGAAATAATAATCTTAATAATATTCCTACACATATCCAAAAATACCTAATATTGCTTTAGAATTAAAACAGAAATAAGTTATTTTATGATTCATGTAATTTACATGCAGAAAGCTGAAAGAATGTGCTCAAAAATACTATTAAGCTCTGACTTGAGTAATAGTACACAAATTTTATCCTGGACATTCAAAAAATGATATTTGAGCATGAATTCTGCATGTTTTATAAGTGTATGTGAACAAAAAATTTATTGATAACATTGGTATGGATTCATAACCCTCCAAAACGTGGAAAATTTTGGTAAATTTTACTTGTATATCTTTTAATAATAAAACTAGAGAACAGATTCATTATAAGAGTTTACAATCTCCTTTATATCCACAAGAGGGAGCAAACATTTAACATTTTTCTGAGAATTTCATTAAATACTAATTTTAACAGAAGACTTTTAAGTGACATCAATTAGAAAAATAATAAAACAACTACCAACAGGTATTTAACTCAGTGCCTACCATGTGCCAGGCAGTATGTAGAAATACTGTGGGTAAAAGATATAGCTCCTGCTCTCGAGTTTCACAGTACTTCAGGCAACAAACTATGTCCAGAGATTTGTGAAACTCTTTAATAAGCACAAAAAAAGTCATACTTAACTTTTTTATAGCATTATTGTGAACTATAAGCATCCAGTCTGACCAAATATGATGAAAAAAAAACTAAACTAGTATCAGTAATTTATAGTCTACAACTCTAAGAGGCAAATAACATGCATTATGCCGCTTATTACATAAAGAATTCACAGTAGGCTCTAAGATACGAATATCTTTTTTCCAAGTAGACACTTATGATCTAAGCTACTTCATCTCTTTGATTTAGCTTAATCAAAATGTAAGGAAATTAACAATGACTTAAGGGAATTGGGGGCTGTAGTTAACAAAGTATTACAGGAGAGAAACAACTTTGAAATGTACTGATGAATAGTAAAATCATAATGCCAACACTGAAAATTCTCAATCACGGCCTATGGATAACATCTGAATGTAGCTATTCTTATAAGACTTAAAGAGGAATGAGTTCCAAAAAGGCATGATGAACTAGGTAGGTGACCTCAGGAAGACTTTTCCAACGAGGTGAGTCAATAAAAAAGCAAAGCATAGAGTACACTGTTAGGAAACAATGTACGGTGAAAAAAATCAAGTCTGAACCAAATCAGAACTGGCTTCAAATCCAAATTTTGCCACTTACTAGCCCTGTGACCTTAGCAAAGTTATTAACCTCTCTAGGACTCAGTATTCTCACCCATACAATGGGAATTACAATCCTTTTGCAAGGTTATTACAAGGACTGATGATAAAGCAAATAAAGTGCCTACCATAAGAGCTCAAATATTAACTATTTATAGATTTTAAAAAAAAGCCCACATAATTTACCTAGGATTGAAAAATAGAAAAACAGTGGGCAAGAATGTCTTTATTTCTAGTAATACTCCTTATCTTAAAATCTACTTGGTCCAATATTAATTAGTCATACTAGCTTTGTTATGATTGGTGTCTATGTGGTACAGATTTTACATCCTTTATTTCCAGCCTAACTGGGTCTTTATATTTCGAATGTCCCTCTTGTAAACAATTTAGATCAGCTTTTCATTTTTATTCAATCTGAGCCTTCTGATTACTGTTTAGTCTATATACATTTAATGTAATCACTGATATGGCTGAGTTTGTCTACCATCTTTCTCTTGTGTTTGTAATCTGTCCCTGTTATTTTTCTTCAGTTTTCTTCCTTATCTTCCTAAGGTTGAGCCTATTTTTAGGGTTCCATTTTATCTCCTCTATTGGCTGTTTAACTATAGTTCTTTTATTTATTACTGGTTGTTCTAAAAATTATGATATGCATCTATAACTTATCACTCTATCTTGAGTTAATATTACCACATCCCATATAATGTAAGAACCTTACAAGAGTCCATTTATTTCTTTTCTTTCAGCAACTATTGTCATACATTTTACTTCTACATAAAATATAACTCTATAATGTAGTTATTTTTTAGTCAATTATTTTTTAAAGAAATTGTGAAAAGAGATATAATTTTTTATATTTACCCACATATATGCCATTTTCAGTGCTTTTCACTTCTTCCAAAGATCCACATTTCTATCTGATATTGTTTTTCCTCAACCTAAAGAACTTGTATTAGCATTTCTTATAATGTGCAGGTCTGTTGGGAACAAATTCTCTCAGATTTTATTTTCTGAAAATGTTTTCACTTTCACTTTTGCAGAGTAATTTTGCTAGATATAAAATTCTAGTTTGATAATTTCTCAGCACTTAAAAATATCATCCCATTGTCCCCTGTATTCTACTACTTCTGATGAGAAGTTAACTATGATTCTTGTCAGCAGTCTCCTCGTGGAATGCCTGTTTTCTCTAGATGTTTTTAAGACCTGTGTCTTATCTTTAGTTTTCAGCAGTTCGACTATGATGTGCCCATGTGTGATTTTCTTTATATTAATCCAACTTGGTGTTCACTGAACTTCTCGAATATGTAAATTTATCTTTTGCCGATAAGATCCACAAAACCAACAGGACATCTCTGGGGATTTTATTTTTAAATAGGAGGAATGCTAGGAGCACTCCAAACAAGAAAAATTAAGACAATTACATACCTATTACTTTACCATCAATTTTTAGAACATATTCTTAAAAGAGGTGTTAGCCTATCAATCTTCAGAAGGAGAAGTGTGATCATTATAAATAAGTAATGCCAAAATACTTTTTGATAGATAATTTGACTTGGCATGTCAGGAACATAATACAGATTTCCTAAATCTTACAGATTTCAATAATAAACTCACAAAATTTCTCTGATTTATCTTAAAGATACAGTAGTAAAGATGAATGCTACTAGTCATACAGTATCTTTGCAACATGAACACCTTTATCTAATTTCAATTTAATTTGTTTCAGTTCAATAAACACTGGTAGTCTGGCATTCGGCAAGCACTATGTTAGGTACTAGCAATACAGAGATAAATATGGCACAATTCCAAATCTCAGGACACTCAGAGTGTTAACTAATACACTGACATTCATTTACATATCTAAATGACACAAAGTTAAAGTAGCTTATATTCTGATGACAAATCAGGATCCAAAAATTCAATCATACCTTTCTCATCTTACTTCATCTTGTATTTCAACAAGCTCAAACCTAACTAGTTCAATTTAATATTCAGTGAGAACACACTACATGCCAGGAAGTGTGCTAGGCATTAGAAATACTAAAATGAATAAGATCTAGGTCCTGACTGTAAGGAACTCAGAAATTAGTTAGAAAGACAAGTAAACAAATATGTACAAAGTAACATGATAGCTGCAATGACATACTATGTATAAGAATGAAAAATACAGAATAGGAAGTAACTGTCAGAGAAGTCTTCATAGGAGATAATG
The DNA here is from genome assembly GCF_000325575.1 of Pteropus alecto. Lineage (NCBI taxonomy): Eukaryota > Metazoa > Chordata > Mammalia > Chiroptera > Pteropodidae > Pteropus > Pteropus alecto. Next base: position 3,914,304 of record NW_006441955.1, read on the forward strand.
CCTATGCAGAGTCTACGGGATAAGTAGAAGACTGATGCAGGCAATGGGAGAATTGGCAAAGGTAAAGAGACATGAAATGATATAAGTTCAAGAAAATTACAAGCATCAAAGCATCACTATAAAACAAGAAAAGTATAGGCTATATAAGGCCATATATGGAAAAGTATAGCCTGCATAAGGTCAAAACACAAAGAGCATTTTTAGCCATGTTAATGAACTTGACCTTTATTATATATAAGCAACTGAATATGGGATTCAAAAGAAGTTAGGAATAAGGCTGCTGCTTTGAGAGTCAACAGCACATATGCAATGGATAATTAAAACCAAAGAAAAGATGATTACCCAAAGAGATGATATGTGATGGGGCAGGGGGAAAGGAAAAGAGACCAAAGACAGACCCTTAAGATACATTAATACTTAAGAGAAATGTGGAGGAATAGGAGAGAGAAATAAGGAAGAATTTATAATAGGACATAGAGATCAATGAAGAGTATTTTTGATTGAGAGAAGTTTGGTAAGATTTTAAATTGGAAATATGTTGAGAAAAGAGAAGCAGTAGAAAAGGAGATGCAGAAGCCAAATGAAATATAAGGAAAATCTGATGTGGAGCAAAGTCCTAGACAGATGATTAAGAGGAGGTAGAGGGATAGAAATCAATAAAGATAATAAATTCTCCACTTAGCTCGAGAAATTCAAACGATTAAATTTAGAATGAGAGAGGTATGCTTTATCTGCTCATGTAGCATTTTAAGTTACTAACCATTACATATATATCAAATTGTAAGGTGACTGCATTACATTAAGGTAACACAATGTATAATGTGCAAATTAGGGGAGAGGCCATTCTAGTCTACCCCAAACCTCATTTGGAATATTGTGTTCACTTCCCAGCTCCTCCTTTGAAGTGCACCATTAGTAAGTAAGCACATCCAGAGGAAAGCAATCAAATGATAAGAGTGGTGGGAAGAACTGAAAAATTAGGGCTCAGATAGTAAGAGTTATGATAACATAGTTGCCTTTTGTGGTGGAAATTCTGTATAGGTCTAGAGTAAATGATTAAGTTACAAAGAGGTAAACTTTTATTAGCTGTACTAGCTACCTTAAGAAGTAGCGATCTCCCAATTACCTAGTATAATGCCTGGTAGGAGCAGATATTCAATAAATTTCTGTCAAGTGAGTGAAAATATGAAGATAGTATTAGGTAATATATATTCCTCTAGATTCCTCATATCCTCACATCATAATACATATGATGTCATTCAATTATCTGTTTAACAAATGAATGTCTGATATACTCTCAGTGCACACTTACAGATTTAAAGCAGTAAGAATTAAAGATGCTATTCATTTGTCAAGCATTATTACTAATTCCACCAAAACTCCATGATATTTCTATCTCTTTTATCTCATTTATCTGACCACGATAACAACCAGAAGAGAGGTATTTCTGAGTAAATGCCTTGTTGGGCAAACTCAGAGCATCCTATCTGGGATTACTAAAGCAATGGTGGAAAAGCTACTTACATCTGTGACTCTACAGTTTCATACTTTCCCTATGGGTAACAAACAGCAGCTTTAACTATGAGATGTGCCCTGCCCAGCACTGGAGTTTCTTGCAGCTATCTTTATGAAGGTCTCCTAAAAACTCAGGAGGATTGCATGTGAAACTGAGTCCTAGAGCCAGCTATGTCACCATTGCTCTTTCTTTAAAGGATGACTCCAGATCCATATTAAGTCAGTATGCCTTCAGGAACTATTCCCTGGAGATGTCAAGGCTCTGCTATACTCACATACACACACAGAGTATGCATAGATTTTTTTTTTTTTTTCAAATTAAAATCCTCTAGTAGACATGCCAGGAAAGGATGTGGTTGTTTCTTGGCATAGTAAATATTTCTATTTTAGAAAATTAAATTACTCCTGGATTATAGGTAGAATTGATGATCTAATAAAATCTTTAATCTTAACAATAAAAACATACTCCATTTTGGCATAATCCACATTTTAACTTTACATACACTCCATACATGTTTAAGTGGAAAGACTCATAACTTATTCAGTATTTCTTTGTTCTTAAAACAAAATCATATTTAAATATCATCACATCCTGTTCTACTGGGACAATGAAGGCAGAATAAAAAGTAAAAAGTCATTGCAAAACAGAATGTGTCAATACACACAGTAAATGATACATCATCTAACTAGCCTTTCTTTTTGCTTAACACATCTTTTGTACCTTTTCATGTTCCTGATTTTGTTTCAATATCGGTTTAGGAAAAAAAAAAAGCTATTAGCACCTTTACCAAAATAACACTGTCTTTAGTTTTCAAATTTAGCACACGAAGTTAATTCCTTACAAGTTTCTACCTTTTATCTTGGTTAGAAAATTGATTAGTTTTAGGGAACCTTTATTCCAAGACTACAACTAAGGCTTTTTACGAAAACTAAAATTTAACTAGTAAACTACTTTAAATTTTCCAGTGATAATATAGACTAAATTTTACCAACTATTTTGATGAAATTCTATGATTACATAATATTACTATGATTGCTACGTTACTACATCTTTGTAATAGTCTCATCATCACTCCTCTAATCCTACAGGCCATAAGAACATGAAGATATTATACTAAAGCTTACAATTACCCCCAAAGTCATTTTTATTTTGGCAGAACATTTTTTACTTATTATGGAAAATTTCAAGCATATACAAGAATACAGACGAGAGTCAACAATTACCAAGTCATAGCCAATCCTGTTTCACTCACCATCAGCCCCACCCCCAAATCCTTCACAGATGGTTCTGAATTTCAGACATCATACCCTTTCACCCATAAATATTTCAGTATGTGTCTCCAAAGGACTCCTTTCTTAAAAACATAACCCAATACATTATCACACTTTAAAAAAAAATGATTATTTAATTTCATCAATATCCAATCAGCTTTGGCAAAATACTTCTTACTATATTATTCCAAAGTAATCACTAAATTAAGTTTTCATCTAAAATTAAATGTTGTTTAAAACAAAGTCCATGTGTATTAACTTGGGGCTAGCTTGCCTTAGTTAGAATCAATTCTATTATTTTTGCCACATCATTACTTTTGTTTCAAGTCCTACTACCAGGACCTTAGTAATATACCCAAAATTGACAGTACTCCCAGAAAAATGAGGCAAAATTACTTAGCATTAATATAGATTTATACTAACAAAATACTTACTAATACTGATAATGTAAAAGTAAAAACTTATATATTAGTTACAGAATAATCTCTTGCTGAAGAACTAAGTAATTCCAATAGCAACCACTGCCACATAAAGCTTCATGGTAAATCAAGGAATCCCAGTGTTTTCTTCTTTTGATCTCTCTATTAGCCTTGGTAACTCCAGTGGAACCAGAAAAGCTTTATTGCTCTTTCTTTTTGTGTTTCACAAAGCTACAACAGAATGAATTAAAAAAAAAAAAAAATGGATGCGGCTTTGTTTTTTAAAAGGTAACCTTGCAAAGTACAGTACTTACTAATTTTTTCCACTACTGTAGTCATAATGATAGAGAAAATGAAACATATTCCTCCATGGGAGGAGGGGAGGAATGAACCAAAGAAAGCCACATCCTTACAGTTACTTTGAAATTTCATACTCTATTTAAAATTTGTGCAAATTTTTTATTTACTTCATGATAGTTGTTTAAAATCACATAATTTTTTAAAATTTATTTTTAAATATAGTTGGTATACAATCTTATACTGATTAGTTTCAGGTGTTTGATATAGTGATTCGACATTTTTATACCTTACAATGTGAAAACCCCACTAATTCTAGTAATCATCTGTCACCATGTAAACTTATCACAATATTACTGACTATATTTCCCCTTCCCTTTTTCACCCATGTCCCTGCCCCCTCGCTTCTGGTAACCATTTCTTTGGTCTCTGTTTCTGAGTCTGTTTCTGTTTTGGTTTTTTGTTGTAGTTGTTGTTTGGTTCCACATATAAGAAACCACATATTTTTTTGGTTCCACATATAAGAAACCATACGGCATTTCTTTACCTGCCTGACTTATTTCACTTAGCATAATACCTTCTAGATCCATCCATGTTGTTGCAAATAGCAAAATTTCATTCTTTTTCATTGCTGCATAATATTCTATTCGTGTGTGTGTGTGTGTGTGTGTGTACACACACACACCCCACATCTTCTTTATTCACCTGTCAAAGGACATCTAGGTTGGTTCCACATCTTGGCTACTGTAAATAATGCTGCAATGAACAAAGGGATATCTATCTATCTATCTATCTATCTATCTATCTATCTATCCATACATTTTTTTTTTTTAAATCAGTGTTCTTGTTCTTTAGATAAATACCCAGACATAGAATTACTGGATCGTATAGTATATCTATTTCTAGTTCTTCAAGGAATCTCCATACTGTTTTCCACAGGGGCTGCACCAGTTTGCAATCCCGCCAACACTGCACAAGGGTTCCCTTTTCTCCATATCTTCGCCAACACATTTATTTGTTGACTTTTTTGAGAACAGCCATTCTGACCTGTGAGGTGGTATCTCATTGTGGTCTTGATTTGCATTTTCCTGATGATTAGTGATGTTAAGCATTTTTTCATGTCTGTTGGCCATCTGCATGTCTTCTTCGGAGAAATGTCTTTTCATGTCCACTGCTCGTTCTTCAATCAGATTGTTATTGAGTTGTATGAGTTTCTTATATATTTTGGATATCAACCACTTATCAGATATGTCATTTGGGAATACAGTCTCTCATTCAGTGGGATGCCTTTTTGTTTGCTGAAGGTTTCTTTCACTGTGCAGAAGCTTTTTAGTTTGATGTCCCATTTATTTTTTGTTTCCCTTGCTCAAGGGGACATGTCCGAAACAGATATTACCCTGACATGTCAGATACTTTACTTTCTATGTTTTCTTCCAGGAGTTTTATGGTTTCAGGACTTAACATTTAAGTTTTTAATTAATTTTAATTTACTTTTGTACATAGTGTAAGAGAATGGTCCAGTTTTCCCAATGCCACTTGTTGAAGCAACTGTCATTACTCTAGTGTATAGTTTTACCTCTGCTGTCATAGATTAGTTGACCATATAAGGAAGGGTTTATTTCTGAGTTCTTTATTCTGTCTCATTGATCTACGTGTGTTTTTATGCCAGTACCATGCTGTTTTGATTATTATTGCTTTGTAGTATAGTTTGAAATCAAGAAGCATGATACTTCCAACTTTGTTCTTCTTTCTCAAGATTGCTTTGGCTATTCAGGGTCTTGTGTGGTTCCATACAAATTTTAGGATTATTTGTTCTAGTTTTAAAAATGACATCAGTATTTTAATAGGAATTGCACTGAATCTGTAAATTGCTTTGGGTAGTATGGTCATTTTAACAATGTTAATCTTTCCTATCCATGAGTATGGTATATCCTTCCATTTATTTGTGTCCTCTTCAATTATTTATTTCTTGAATGTCTTATGGTTTTCAGAGCAGAAGTCTTTTGCCTCCTTGGTTAAGTTTATTCCTAGGTATTTTATTCTTTTGGATGCAATTGTAAATGAGATTGTTTTCTTAATGCAACAGATTTCAGCATATTAATTTTGTATCCTGCTACTTGACTGTTTATTAATTATATTTATTTTAGGGTAGATTCTTTAGAGTTTTCTATATGTAGTATCATGTCATCTGTAAAGAGTTTTAATTCCTCCTTTTCTATTTGGATGCCTTTTATTTTTCTTGTGTGATTGTTGTGGCTAGGACTTCTAACACTATGCTAAATAATGGTGATGAAACTAGACATCCTTGTCTCATTCCTGATCTTAAAGAAAAAGCTTTCAGCTTTTCACCATTGAGTTTGATGTTAGCTGTGGGCTTGTCATACATAACCTTTATTGAGATATGTTCTTTCTATACCCACTTTATTGAGTTTTCATCATAAATTGATGTTTAATTTTGTCAAGTGCTTTTTCTGCATCTATTGAGATATGATTTTTATCCTTGGTTTTGTTGATGTGGTAAATCACATTGTTTGGCGGATGCTGAACCACCCTTGCACCCCTGGTATAAATCCCACTTGATCATGGTGTATAATCCTTTTAAGGTACTGCTGAATTCTGTTTGCTAGTATTTTGTTGAGAATTTTGTCACCTGTGTTCATCAGGGATATTGGCCCGTAATTCTCTTTCTTTGTAATGTCTTTGTCTGGTTTTGCTTTCAGGGTAATGCTGGCCTCACAGAATGAGTTTGGAAGTATTCCTTCTTCTTTAGTTTTCTGGAATAGTTTGAGAAAAATGGGTACTAATTCTTCTTTAAATGTTTGGTAGACTTCACCTGTGAAGCCATCTGATCCTGGGCTTTGTTTGCTGGGAGCTTTTTGATTATTGATTCAATTTCATTGCTAATAATTGGTCTGTTCAGAGTCTCTGTTTCTTCCTGGTTTAGTCTCAAAAGGTTATACACATTTAAGAATTTATTCATTTCTTACAGATTGTCAAATTGGTTGCATATAATTGTTCATAGTATTCTTTAACAATCCATTATATTACTGTGGCAAAAACCACATAATTCTTTTTAAGTTTCTTTTAAACTGGTGCTACAAGAAGATGTGCATAGTTACCAGGTAGCTTTGAGGACTCCCTAGCATACCCATTTGAGAATGTGAATATATAAGATTAAGATTATAGACTTGACTTTGGAGTAGAGTACACCTGAGTTCCAAACCTACCCTTGTCATGAATACCTGTCATTAGATAATTACTTAAGCTATTCGCATGTCCATTTTTTCATCTTTAAAATGGGAATAACAACAATGGCTATCACAGATTATATGATATATACTGATTAGATTGGATAATGCAAATAAAACATTTAACACAGAGGCCAACAGAAAGTAATGCTTAGTAAACATTAATTATAGTTATAATTACCATCTCCAAAATCAATCTGTAAAATGATTACCTCTCAGGTAGGTAATCCTCAGAAGGATCTAATAATTCACTCTACTTATTTGTAAACTAACAACTTAGCTTGTTACAATTTCACAGATGCTGGAAGAAGACACAAGAGTCCTAGGTCAGGGACAAAGTACTTTATTACTCACAGCAATAGCAGTAGCCAAAGTAGCATTATTTTTTGCACTGGTTCCCAAGTCCTATTTCCCACAGGGTGATACAGAGTAGGCCAGGTGACATCTACACACACAGTGGATTGCATTATAAGAGAGGAACTCTAAGTGTGGCAACACGAATCTTTTATAATAGACACTACCCATGCCTACTCATTGGTTTGAAGTGAGAAAGTATCTTTATCTTCCAGGCTATAAGCAAATTTGCTCCTTGGCCTGGTAGGAGACACTATCTAGGCTGGTCACAAAGAACACCCTTGAAAAGATAGTCTAGAACAATCAATGTCTCTATTTATAAAATGTGCAGAAATATGAGACACATACAAGAACTGTCTCCCAACAATATCCACTTCTCATTTCTAACCGTCCTGGCTGCTGACAAAGTTTCTCAATAGAACACCACTCCACAGCCACTCTCATTAATCTGACAGAGGCTGGGACTAAATTGATTCAATTTGTCTCATACAGCATTTAGTTAAGGCAGCTATCAACAAGCAGGAGACTGAGGCCACTTTCAGAATTGATTTCAATCATGTTCCTCAGGGTCCCTTACCAAAATAAGATGAGAATATCCCATAAGTCTTTAGGGTCTACCTCAGAAAGTCTGGTGGCTTCCTCCCAAGTTTCTGTATTAACCTTTTCACTTAGCCCAAGGTATTAATCCAGAAACAACAAGATGTATTAATCATACAGGCTCTGTCTTGGCCCACAAAGAAGAAATCTAGGGCAATTTTATCATCTTGCCACACAGAAGGTGTACCAACAGGCCAGCCTTGGATTGCCACTAGGAGAAAAAGAAAAGAAGCATCATACCTAGAAATGGTCAGGATGAAATCCTAATGGATATCATCCAACAACTCTGATTGGTGAGTTGAGGCTGACCTGAATGCTTTCCAGGGACAACGTGTATTACTGATCACTTCGGCTACAAAATCAGGAACAAACTTTGAACCACCTACTTTAATTGAATGACTTCCCTCATAGAGATAACTGTTCATGGGTTGTGCATAAATAACAAATCAGTTGTCACTCCAGGGAGCTTCCCCAAGAAACCAAGGATAGCCTCATTTTGGAAAGCTCTCCACAGTCATCTGAAGGCCACAAGACTTACTGGTGGTGTTTCCTTAAACACTCAAAAGTGCAAAAGTCCAATTTTTTAGGATGGAGGGAAGTTAATGTTTGGCTTCCACACAAGTAATAATGACCTGAGGGCAGAAACAGTTCACCTAGAAACAGTGGGCTGTTTACATTGTTGGGTCCATCCAAGTAGGGCCTACATCAATCTGGGAGGCACTGTCAACCTGTGTCCCAACAAGGTCTCCCAGCCAGGTGGTAGGCCTTAGGGTTCCCAGTTCAGTTAGAACAACTGATTCTAATCCTTGATTTTGAAAGGACTCAATGAGGGCAGTCTGTACAAACTGTCCCATTTGTCCAGGCCACCAGTAATCTGCCCCATAGAATCTGAGTGAAGGCTATGGAATTAAGGTGGGGTAGACATCAGGAGGAGCTGACAGCTGTTTTGCATGGAAGGTAAAGGAGTTGGAGCCAACTCCTGCTGTTTCAAATAGACTTCTCAATAAGGTTAAGGGGAAGGACAATCAAATGGCAATCATAGGAGTCTAATGGTAGATTGCAGACTCAGCAGTCAATTAAATTTAATGTGCCTGAAACAGTTTGGAAGAGCTGCACCAGAGCGTTTTCCTTCATGAGCAAGGCTTCAAGTGTGATTCTGAAAGACAAAGAATGTTAATGTCTTTCCCTTCCCCAATCTTTCTGAGATCTAAGGTGCTCCCTCCCCAGGTGTCGAGGTTGTTGCTTTCCCTCCACTGCCACAAAATCAATCCCATTCCAGTAGTTATAATGTCATCTTTTTTCCAATCATCTCCTACTCACACTCAGGCCTTTCATCTGGAAGTGTCAGGTACAATAGGGTCAAGGGAATTTTTATAAAACCCACAGAAATCCACTTATGGTTCCCACTGATGCACATGGGCCACCATAGAGAGAACTTAGCAAGCAGTGTACTCTACTACATGGTCATTATCCTTTTGATATAGGACCATGTCAACCCAATGAGAGAATCCAGCTGGCTGAAGCAGAATTAAATTTGGATCCCCTACACCACCTTTCGGAGAGCTGCCATATAGAATGTGTACTAACAGGCTGGCCTTGGGTTGCTTCTAGGAGAGAAAAAAAAAGCATCATGCCCAGAAATGGTCAGGACAGAATTCTGAATTTTCAAAATAGAGCTATAAAGCCTCTCACCCCTTCTGTCCTAATCATTACTTGGGAAGTGACCAAGATGAGATGATCCCTTTCTGGGCATAGCTGTATTCCCTGACCTCCTTGACTTGCTAAGGAAGAAGCTGTTCCAACATTCAATACTCCAACATCCACATACCAGATGCCTGTGGATGGTAGGGAGCATGGAGATTCCCTCAAATAGCTCAACTATCAGCTCACTGTTGAGTGGCTTTAGTGATAAAAAGTGCACCATTAAATGGCCCAGAAAACCCAAAAGCATAACATAGATAATTTCAAAGGCCACAATGGTGTGGCCAGTCACCTAATTTGACTGAAACGAAACACCATAACCAGAATAAAGTGTCAATAGCAGTGAGACACCACCTCTGAGGGAGGTCAACGGTACAATGTACTTGATCTGCTACAAGCAGACAGGGGCCATCCCATGCAAGGTATTTTCTCTCATTATTTGACAAACAGGTCAATTTTTGGCAGGAGTTACAAGTGTGGCATGCAGTGGTACCTTCTGCATCAAAAACATAGAATCCTTTACTTTGTGCTCAGTTTATAACTGATGTGCTGTCACAACTGATATGATGATGGATCCAGGCGACAATGACGGCTCTGGGCAGCGCAGGCTCAATCAGAAGCTTGATTCCAGTGGGCTTCATCAGAAAACAAGCCCTTATTGTGGGCATCTACATGAGAGATCCAGGAAATTTTCAGCAACTGCAATTTGTTTCCATAGTTCACAGCTTCAGAGAGAGCTATCTTTAATCTGCCAATCTGTAATGTCCAAGTGGCAGATCAAATAGCTAGGCTGCTAGCAATAGGCCAAGGGTCAGCAGAAATACAAGTTTCATGGAGGAGAGTACTGGCCAGAGGTATAAAAACGGCCTTGACTTCTATCCACTGAACACAGCAACCACATCCATTATCAGTGTGCATAGCTGGTGCAGAGGCTAAACAGCCCCAAAAGGTGAGCAGACACAATCAGCTTGGCTGAACCACTGGTGAACCGGGCCCAGGCTTAAGGAAACCTCTATGAATTGAGGACCTCACTGAGTCAGTGATTTTGCTTTCAAACAGTGAAGTGAGGAAGAAAGCTTCCTCCAACAGAAAGGCTGAGCCATAAAACATTACATAGCCCTATTCTCTCATCTCTCAGATAAACCAGTGACAGTTCTAACAACTTTGCTTTCTGCCTTCAGAGGTTAAAAATTTGCCTCATTTTACATTTATGTGTAAGTGTACACATGTTGTAAGTGTTGTCTGGACAGAGACAGAACCTTCTGCCCAGCCATGGCCAATCTTAGTACTACCTATTACAACAGGTGGAGTCTGAACCTGAGTCTGACTGGTAAAATATCCTACCAGAGAGGATATTTGACAGCTTATGAAAGTTAGTAACAACTAGAGGAATGCTCAGATAAGCTGCCTTTGAAACTTCCTGGTACTCAGTCTGCAACCTCCCTAATTTTTCCTCATTAACAGGCAAGAAAGCAGAGAGTCACTTACCAATTTGGTCAACATGTTTGCTACCTATTCCCATGAACTATTCACAAATTCTGTTAACTACACCATGAGACCCTCACCCTTTCTCTTCCAAAAAGCCATGTGTCTGTCAACATTCCAGCCTTGTTGCCAAAACTGTTAAAGCTGTGAAGGAGCTGAGATTTTACCCTACTTGCCAGTTACCAAATTAGCCTACAGTTTCATGGATGCTGGCAGAAGACCTAGACTCCTAGGTTGGATTAAATGTTATGACTCATGGCAATATTAGCAGTCAGATTATTAGCATATCCTTGTGCAGTTCCCCAGTCCCATTTCCCAAAAGGTGACACAAAGTAGGCCAAATGACACCTGTATATACAGTGGACTGCATTACAGAAGAGGAACTCAGAACTTAGAAAACCCAAATCTTTTAAAATGTATACTATACTCCAGAGGAAGATACCATCTCTATCTTCTAAGGCTGCTCACTAAACAAACATCCTTGAAAAGACAGAAACAAAAGCAGTCAGTGCCTCTGCTCACAAGCCATAAACCATGGAAAACTGTGTCACTGGATGCCAACACGGGGTGAGTGTAGAATTTAGATGTTAAGAGCCTAGCACAGTATCTGCTACATACAAAGCAATCAAAATCCGGCTGTTAATGCTATTATTCCTCCCCCATCAAACCTAAAATTAGAACGCTCAATTGTGGCTCCATCTCACTTTAACTAGATGCTAAAGGATACAACTAAAATTGATTTTAAAAAAAGAAAACAAGTTCAGCCATTACTTTTCTCTTAGGAGAAAGAGGGTGGAGAGCCAGGAGGGCACAAGAGACAAAGCTTTCCCCTCTATAATACCCTCCTATAAATCATTAAAGAATCCAGCAAACCAGGGTGAATTACAGAGTGGGGAGAAAAAAACAGATGACTGGAACCTAACTCTAAAGCCGTTAAGGTGCACATAACCTGCAAAGTTTTCTGTTTTTGTTTACCATGACTTGACATCTCATCCTTTCTAGCTCAATTATTCCTCTATATACACAAATAAATAAGTATAAAGGCAGATGCAATTATACTGTTAATATTGCCAGGCTGCTTCTTGAAATTATCTCAAACTCATCTTAAACTCAATGACTAATGATTTAATATGCTAAGCAATTTTGTTTGAAATTGAAATAAATGACTTAAAAAAAATATTTGAGTGAAACCATAATCAGGAAGATTGACTGACATGTAACAATTCAGTATCAGCATTCAAATTTTACAAAAATCTTGGCCTCAAGCCCTATATTTTGTCACATTACCTTACTGTACTCTCTATAAAAGCTAAACCAGAGGGATGGGTATTTTGTACTTCTCTATAATGGATCACTTTGAAGTTAGAAAACTCAATTCAATAAAACAGTCCCATTTTCATTCTCTCAATGACAGACTTTATTATTCATGTCATGTCAGCAAATAGTAGATGCTTAAAAATTATGTCAGCAAATAGTAGAAGTTTAAAAACACATAAAAATTTACAATTCTACTCCATTTATTCATACTGTAATAGCCATATGAATTCATAATATTCTTTCATAACTTATCACTGAGCACCTCTTACTACTGAAGGAACAGATGGTTAAGACCCAGGCAGCTGTTCAAAGAGCTGATAGTAGGGGAAAGAAACATGTAAAAATGATTACTGACAATCTGACATAAGACTCAAAAGAAGAGAAACATGTACAAGATACATAAGAAATAATTAACCCTAACTAGGCACAGATGTTATAAACAAAGGTAGGAAATGGATTTTGAAAGATAAATAAAAGTTTTCCAAAGGGACATGAAAAAAGGGAGGTTAAAAAGACATGGAGTCATGAAACAGCATATTCTATTGTGAGCATTAAGTATATACTGAAATACTTAATTTTCCTAAGTCATAAAAAACAGTACTTAAAATCACAAAATCAAAGAATCATAGGAGTAGATATAACTTCAAAAGGCATCTAGATCAAGCTGTTCTCAAGTACCATCCTTGGATCTGTTGCATCAGCTAACCTGGGAATCTGAAAAAATGCAAATTTGCAGGCCCCACACAAAATCTACTGAATAAGAAACTCTGGGGAAGGGTCTAGCGACCTCTAGTTTAACAAACTCTCCAGGTTATTCTTATGCAAGCTAAAGTTTGAGAACAGATTTAGATCAGGGTTTTTTGGCACTACTGACACTTCGGGGCAGACAATTCTTTGTGAGAGGATGTCTTCTGCATTACAGAATGTTTAGCAGCATCCCTGGTCTCTACCCACTATATGCCAATAGATGCCCCCCTAGTTGTGATGGCCAAAAATGTCTCTAGACAGTGCCTAACATCCCCCTGGGGAACAGAAATCACTCACAGTTGAAAACCACTGATCTCAATCAGGGATCAGCAAACTTTCCTGTAAGGAGCAGGGCAAATATTTTAATTGCAGGCCATGCAATCAACTACTAAACTCTGCTATGGATGGCAAAAGACAATATGTAAATGAATATGCATGACTGTCTTCCAACAAGACTTCACTAACAAAGTACTGAGTACTTTGGCCCTCAGTATGTAGTTTGCTGACCCCTAATCAAGATCAATTATCTAAATTATAAATGAATGTCCTCAACCCAACTGGTGCCAAGTGACTGTCCAGACTCTATTTGAATACTTGATCTAGTTCAGACTTCTGTTTTCAGGTAGATATGGCTCTAGGCAGACCTCAATGTTATAGATTAAATAACTGAAACCCAGAAAGGATAAATGACTTTCTCAGAGAACCACAGCCAGAACAAAAAATAAACTGAAAAACTAGAAGAAAAAAAAAAATAGCTCTAGTCAGCCTAAGTGCAATGTTCTGAAAACTCCCTCCTAAAAAGGTATGATAATGTTTATGGTATTATATATAACCACATAATAACCTGTGAGGCATTAAAATGTTCTAGTACTCTCAGTTACTAAAACCAAGAAAGAAAAGTACTGGTTTCATGGGGGGTGTGGGTGGAGGATAACTTTATCTTAAAAGCCCAGATAGTAAATATTTTAGGTTTGTGGGGCATAAAGTCTCTGTCTCAACTACTCACTTCTGTCAATAGAACAAGAAAACAGTCATACACAATAGATAAATGAATGGGTGTGGCTGTATTTCAATAAACTTTTAGGTACAAAAACAGGCAGCCAGCTTACCTTAAGTATATACCTTAAAATTATCAAAAATGAAAATCACAGCTAAAATGTATTGAATGCTTCCTACATCAGACACCTGTTCTAATCACTTTACCTGGATTAACTCTTTTTTCATATGGGGAAACTGAGGCAAAGACCTGTGAAGTTATTGGTCAAAGATTACAAGATGAGTGAGTGGCAGAACTGTGATTTAAATCCAACTGAACTGACCTCAAAGTCCATGTTCTTAACCATTAACCACTATATTCTACATACCAAAACCTTATTTTCTCAATGACCAACAACCCAAACACTAAAACAACATGATCTGTCCCTTTAATAAATGAAAGATGATGGTGGGGAAAGGAAAGAAAGGATGATAATAAGACTACTTTCAGCCATAGTACTCAATCTCCTCCACAAGATAACCTCTCAAGAAATATATATGATGTTCTATGGATACTTAGTTTGGTCCCTAAACCACAACATCACAAAGGATACCTATCTGCTTAGATCAATACCATTTCGACTTGCACAGTCAGGAATTCTCTTTTACAGAAGATGTCTCTTTGTGTCAAACTGAAAAACAAAGAAGAAGGATTCACAGGGGCAGAAACTACTTACAAGTAACTCACCAGTAGTGTCATGGAAGAGTCCATGCTTCAAGGAGGAGCTGACAGGCAAATGAAAACTTAAAAAGTTCCACAGTGATAATCCAATATATGAAAATGTATAAAGCAATTTAGGCAGCAAAGGTATTACTAGCTAGATAGACCAGAAATGGAAAACAAAGGCACAATTGTGTCGTCCAGGAAATATAAATGAAAGTAACATCAAAATCAATGCCAACTTAGAAATGAAATAAAGGATCTCATAATCTATGACCACTGGAACTAGGTTCCAAAAAGCTTTTTTAGCAAGGCAGATAAGGCTTTGTTTCTCAAAAAGTCTGAAAGAAAGTATTACTGAGAGTTGTCCCTTTTTTTCTTCACTTCAGTAGAATTATGATCTATGTCTTTATATCATCGGTAAAAGAAACAAATAGGAAAATAGATGAGACCAACCCGTGAGATGTGAGATGAATCTAAATGACTATACTACTCTTTTTGCTCCCACAGAAAAATTACAAGTTATAAACATATATCTTAAAGGAAAAAGAAATTAGCATGACATTAATTGAAAGGTTAAGGAGGGAGAGAAAAAGCTCATTTTTGGTTCATCTAGACCCAAAGTAAGAGGTAACTAATATTACTGAAAGGATCTAATAAGAACAGCAATTGTTTGGAAAATAATTTTCACATCTGTAAGCAAGCCAAATACACTTTTGAATGTTTGTTTAAGTGATTTTTGCTCTATATTTACTCCCCCCCCCCAAAAAAAAGTTAAAGAATTCTCAATTACAAAAAGAACAAGATTTGGAACTTTCACCTGAATTCATCTCTTTGTTATAAAAAGACATTAAAGAAGAAAAAAAATCTCATGATTCATCAATGCCTGCCTCTTTTCTAAACTCAGGAAATTCTTCTACACCCCCTCCTGACTCTGGCCAGCCAAAACTGTAGGTGTACTACTCTATTCATTCCTTTACCAATAACATACTATATGCTAACACTAATTACATTTAAAGCTGATTTTTGTTAGACAATTCCAAATTCTAAACTCACTCGCTCAGAGTTCAATTTACAAATAATTGATTAAACAGGATGCTATCATCTTTCTATTCAAAATTTTGGTGTTGTAGCCACTAGGGGAAACAGTATGGCAGTTCCTCAAAAATAAAAATAGAAATGCCATATGATCCAGTAATTCCTCTTCTGGGTATATACCCAAAAGAATTGAAAACAAGGACTTGAACGGATAGTTGTACATGCTTGTTCAAAGCAGCATTAATGATTCATAATAGCCAAAACATGGAAAAAAGTGTCCATCGACAGATAAATGGATAAACAAAATGTGGTATATACATAAGATATTATTCGGCCTTATAAAGGAAAATGGGATACATACTACCACCTAGGTGATTATAGACATGCTAAGTGAAATAAGCCAGTTAAAAAAGGAAAAATACTATTCCACTTATATGAGATTCCTAGAGTATTCACATTCATAGAGACAGAAAGTAGAATGGTGGTTGCCAGGGACTGGGGAGAGGAAAGAATGCGAAATTATTGTTTAATGGGTACAGAGTTACAGTTTTGCAAGATTAAGAGTTCTAGAGATTGACGGTGATGATGGTTGCACAAAGTGAATGTACTTAATGCCATGGAAGAGGACAATTAAAAATGGTTAAGATGGCACATTTTATGTTAGGTATATTTCAACGCAATTTAAATTTTGTTTTGGGCGTGGTTCCATAGAGTAGTGGTTAGCACGTCTGCTTTACACGCAGAAGGTCCTGGGTTTGCACCCCAGTGGAGCCACAGTCCATGGTCTATAGCCATGCCACCCTGATCTCAGAAGCTAAAGAGGGTCGGACCTGGTTAATGCTTGGATGGGAGACCACCTAGGAGACCACCTAGGAAGACCAGGTGCTGTAGGCATAAATAATAAATAAATAAATAAATAAATAAATTTTATTTTAATTGGGAGCCATTTTTATTTGGGGTGGGGTGAATCTTTTATAGGACAATTTGGAATATATTTGCTTTGTAATGAGTTCACTTATCTACAAAGTCCCAAACCTATCCCATTAAACCTGAGCTGTAGTCTCCCATCCATAACTTATCTAGTTACAAGTAATTAGGTTTTATTTAGATAGATCGATCGATAGAGAGACTGACAGACAGACGTGTGTGTGTACGCATATATATATATATAATTATAGCTCAAGACTTGGAATGTGGATACCTGAATGATACTGGGTTCTTCTATAACTGAGTAAATCAATTTCCCCACCCAAAAGTGAACATAGTAAGATTATGTTCTATTTACTTCATATGATTGTTATCCACTCCTCCACTGATTTCAATAGAAGTCCTTTCTCTTTCGAGTTGAAATAAAGATAATACAAAATCTTTCTCAAAAGCTTTTCCATATTGAGACATTGAATTTTTGAGAACCTATTACCCAGCAATAATCAAAATTTGGAACTTATTTATTTTTAAAATCTAATCACATTTTAAAATCATGTCCCTATCTACAAAGGCAAAAAATGAGCTCTCAAAAATATTAATTTTCACAATTATATGAAGTAAATAGAACATAATTTTACTATGTTCAGTTTTGAGTGGGAAACTGATTTGTCCAGTTATAGGAAGAAACCAGTATCGGCCACATATCCTCATTCCAAGTCTTGAGCTGCAATCAACATAAATTGCCTGGTTTCCAATAACTGAATAAATGCTAATTTTTAAAAGTTAATCCTATAAAAAAAATCTTGCATAAAATAAAAAAAATAGAAAGAATAATCAATTTTAAAACTAAGTCCTCAAGGCAAACTGACCTGGAATCATTTGTAAGAGGAATACAATGTTCCTAAAAACACAAAAACAGCTAATGATCTTAAGATGTAAATAGCTTTCTAAGTTAACTTTTTATTCTACCAATAATGTTCTCCTACTTATTTAACAATACGAAATTAACTCTCACCATTTGGCAAGCAATTGTTCACTGCAGATGCATAAGCTTTTTTCTATTTTGTAATTATATATTACATAAGCATTGACATGGGTTTGAAGAGAAAAACTTATTAGAATGTATTAATGTGATCAAAATTAAGTCCCAAATGCTTGTCAGAAAATCTTACTTTGCCTCTAAATACAAAAATCCTAAGTGTCCTGTCGTTGGCCAATATAAGGTTCACAATAAGCATTAATAATTGTCACAAATAACGAGAGCAAGTAGCTACAAGTTATTAGAGAACATAAAAAGTTTGGCGAAATCAAAAAAAGTTATAATTACAGTAAAGCTTTTAATGACATAAACTACACTTTTTGTTGTTGTCTAAAGCCATTCCTACCAGAACAACAATTTTATAACAAGATAAAACTATTCCTGGAAATAGAGTCCTTTTTCAAAAAACCACATTCCACATTAGATAGATGACTGAATTGGAGAATTAAAAAAAAAAAAAAACAAAAGATGATGATGATGAAAAGATTTAGGCAGGCAAAAAATCTCAGGCCAGTCCTAATTCCACAAAACACCAAAATCTCGTGGTCAACTTTTATTTACAGAGCACTTCTTTCTGTCTGAATTTGGAAGTCACGATATAATCAAATGCAGATATATGAATATTCCTAATATATCAGATGCCACTGGGTAATCAAAATAGCAAAGTCTGGAAATGGCCATTAGACTATTAAGTTGTAAATAAAAGGAACTTAAAAAATCAAAGAATGAAGGAGAAGAAAAGCCCAACAAAATCTCAGTGAGGAAAAATATTACCTACTATGCTAGTGTTAGACCATGTGCAATGATGACTATGTTAAAGAAAGAGGGAAAAGTCTCCTTGTATATAACAGAAGCTTCTAAGTTAATGTCAAAATGAATGGTTAAAAATATCTCACTACAATAGTTTCTTCACCAAACATCAAAAGGCAAAGGTGGTGCTCACATTGTAGTAGTTCTAACTCCAAGTCTTTCATGATGTATACAGCTGTACTTTCAAAGGGCCTCCCTAAAATACTTATGTGGTATTGTCAATACAATTGAGTTCAGTAAGGGGATAATCTTTGCTTATCTTTTATATTATTCCTAGAGAAAGGACATCAACAGAACAATTCAAATCTATAGAGGAGGGGAATCTGCAAATATGAACTGATAATTTCTTAGGCTTGTGAACTGACTGCAAAGATACTCTGGTAAATATAAGCTATTTGCTTCCTCTTTATCTTCCTATCCTCGAGATTCCAATTAAGGCATCTAAGTCTTAAATGTTTATTATTTCTTGAAAATGACCACGATACCCAGCTACCCTCACTACCTCTTCATCATTCTTTTTGACTCTCTCCTTAATACTACACACCCACAAAACCACACGCTCCACACCCACACTCCATACAACATATTCTCCTCGAGAATAACCCAAAACTCCTGACCCAAAACACCCCATACTTCTAAGCCCACACTTAATAGTCCCAAATTCTACACATTCTCCGTATAATACAGGAAACACAACACAGTATACACACACAATAACCCAAATACCGTAACACCCCTTCACCATTCAAATCCCATTCAAGTCGTACGTAACATTCTACACACACCCAACATAGCATATGAATTACATGTTCTCCCATGGCTCAACACACACAAGCCACGTACCGTATAAAAGCCCAAACCACACACCACTGCAGTGCTCAAACAAACGCTGGGAAGAAGCCACCCTTCTGGCACCGGGAACCCACGAGGTTGGAGGTGGGAGGGGAACAGGGCCAGATACTTCACCTGAAAATCCGCCAGGATCATCTCCCTGTCCATGTTGGACGCCATGGCGGCCACCGAGTTCCGCGGCTCCGGGAGCGAAGCGCGCACCTGGGAGGGAGACGGCGCCTCCTGCGGCC
>NW_006441955.1:3933984-3941266 GCF_000325575.1 Pteropus alecto
GGCGCCCGGGCCGCCCGCCTGCGCCCGGCAAAGCCCGCGCCGCAGCCGGCTGGACAGGGAGGTTGGTCTGGATACGGGTCCGGTCTTACTGTCGCCGGCCAGGATGAGGACAGGTTGCGACAGCGCACACCCAGTTCCCTTCAGCCGCGGCAAGACCGGCGGGGGCGGGGAAACCGAGCGAACGAGCAGGCGGGCAAACGCCACGGCCGCCTCCGCCTCTTCTTCCCGGCCGCCGCCTCCGCCCCTGGTTGGCCAGCACCACGGCTGTCGCACATTTTGCCTGTCATTGAGGTCGCAAAGCGCCGCTTTGCGGCTGCCACGTGACTGCTCTTCTGTCAAGCTCTGGGCTCGCGACTACCCGGCGGGGATCCGCGCGCAACCGGCGGAGACGCCAACCTACAACTACGGGAGCTTGAAGTCCCGCAACAGGTTATTCCGGTTTGTAATTAAGCAAAGGCCTCGGGATACTGCCTCCCTCTGGCTGGGGCGGGGATCTGAGTCTGCGCTTCACGTGGTTACATAGTCACACACATAGACATCAAGCCTCACAAACCTTCTGCACACTGACAACCCGTCTGATAAACAGCACTTCATAAATGTATATTTTTCTCTAACAGAGTTTCACCAAAATACAACTTCATGTACAGCCTTTTAACGCTTAACCTCACTTTCAAAATCAGCTTACACACTGTCACATTTAATCTCAAACCCCCTGACGCCTGCATCTTCAAACTCTCAGGAACACGGAGGTAACCAGACTGGCACGGTAGACTTGGGTGGTGGGGGGGACATGGAAGCTGAGAAATGTGAGAATATCGACCCCAAGAAAAAGATGAGCATTTGTTATTAGTTATGAGAAAGAAAAACTTCTCTATTCTGCAGCACATTTTTTAAATCAGAGACAACATCTTACAAATAGGGAAAACTTGAATCCAGCTTTGAATATGCTCAGTCTATTTAAAGTACTTTGATAAGTGAAGAAATTAAAGTACTCATCAATTACTAGAAGTTTCAATTTACGGTCAGAAATTGACAGGCTTTGAGCCAAGAATAGCCAAAGACTATGTACAATGAAGTGTGACAATTTGTAATTGTCATCCTGGTTGGAAGAAGAGTGACAGTGGAATACGTTCAACTTTGACTTGGGAAAATATATTCTGAACTGCAACACAGAATTGACTTGCCCTGGAAAGTGTAAAATCCTGAAGGTGTGAAGTGAGATTGCTGATTTTGTGCTGTAAAGTTAAAATACAGACTAGTGAAATCACCATATAGAATCAAGGCCTGGGTCTTTGTATTCATGAACACAAAGAAGAGCACTATAGTGTTCTAGAGACCTAAATTTATTCTGTGTGTTTAAGTGAAAATAGTCTGGCCTACAACTCTCATGTGACAATCTGCATCTAGACCAGAATTAATTAGATAAGAAACAGAACCCTCCATAGTCACATGAATTGAAGTGTCTTGTTTAATTGTCATCCCTAAGGAACTCCAAAATATAGCACAAATGTGAATCATGAGGTGAAATACAGTACCAGCAATTTAAGTGTGGCAAGTCAGTTGCCCCATTCATATATTGTCACTCTCAGCACAAGGCAGGTAAATAATCATCTCTAGTTATATGGCCAGGATTAATGCAGCCCTACAAAGTTGAGGTTTTTCTGATGACACAGAGGAAAAAAAAAAAAAGCCCATTCAAATCCAATGCTGCTCCCCTTCTCCCTCCCTTCTCTCTATCTGGAAATTAAAACAATATGGTAATACAGAAAGATGGGAAGAAATCCCTAGACATTCAGGCATATGGGTTCTAGTACTGCTTTCTCAACTAATTAACTGGGGAAAATTGGATGGGTCACTTAGTCTCTCTGACTTCAGTTTTTGACATGACCATTTCAAGTGATGAGAAAACAATTAGGAAAAATGCATGGAAAACAAAATATTTTTACAAAATGAACATATAGTTCATAGCATGTACTTGGCATGAGTTCTACCTCCACCCCTTAACAAAAAAACTTCTGAGTCTCGATTTATTTATTTCTAAAATGGGGCTTATAAAACTTAGAGAGTAATTGTGAATATTGGGAGATAAAATGCTTGTGAAAACTCTTCAGAAACCTTAAAGCTCTCCAAATGTATTAGTTGCTATTACTCTGTATACCAATTCCTAAATGCTTTTCATCCCATATGTTTTTATATTCACCATAGTTCATACAAAGCAAAGTTTGGGGTATATAATAACAACCAATACTTTTGAATTCATTAATTTTTATTGAATGTCTAGCATGTACAGGTACTTTACACACTTTATCTCATTTAATTCTTGCAACAACCATTTTACAGAATAAAAAACTACTCTGAGAGCTTAAGAATCTGCCAAAAGCCATGCTACAAAGTGATTGACCTACTATTCAAGACTAAGTTAAAACTAATACTCTTTTCACTGACCCCGTTGCCTCCCTGCCAATTTACCCTCCATACCCAGCAAAGTTTGTACTATTTCTGAAAAGACTAATCCTTCCCTATGACCTAACTCTTCATGGTTGGATACCCAGCATCCAGAATAATTGTCCACTAAAGGAAAAGGAATAAAAAACAAATACTGAAATAAAATGAAAAATAATTCACCTTTCATTTCACCTCTCTTAAGAGAAACGAATTTCATTTTAAGTGTCACAAATTGAGAGAATAAAAACACATAGAGATTCTCTATACATTAGCATGAGCAAAAATAATTTTAATCTATCCATTAACTCATGGAGCTCAGCCTAATTCAAATACTGCATAGATCTTTTTCTAAAATCTCCATGTTCTTTGATCTTATCATTACCCTTTTATAAGGAACTTTTATTTCATCTTTGTCTCAAATATGGATAATAAAGTTTATTTGTACTTATTAGGCTAAATTTTTACTCCAAGTAATCTTAGATTTATAGAATAGTTGCAAAGATAGTACAGAATGTTCCTGTTTACCTTTTATCCAGTTTCCTCGAATGTTACCATCTTACATAACCATGGTACAACTATCAAAACTAAGAAATTAACGTTGGTACAATACTATAAATTACATTCTAGAGACTCTATTTGGATTTTTACATTAATGTCCTTTTATTGTTCCAGGGCCAATCCAGAATACCAAATTACACTTAGTCATTCATGTCTTATCATCCTCCAATCTGACATTTCCTTGACTTTTGAAGAGTAGTGGTCAGGAACTTTATAGATTGTCCCTCAGTTTGGGTTTGTCTGATGTTTTCCCTGAATTATATTGAGTTTATGGATTGGGGGAAGAGTACCACAGAGGTGATGTGTCATCATCATTTCCTATCATGGGCACATGATATCAACATGACTTACTACTGGTGGCGTTAAGCTTGATCCTTTGGTTAATCGAGCTTTTTAACAATACTATTCGATTGTTATATAACTGATGAAATTAATACTACTATAGTGTTAGATCTACACTTAAGTAATCAAAAATATATTTCATTTAATGATTTAATATTCTTTAGGAATTTAGTGCCATAATCCTGGACTCTGTTAAGTAATGAAAAAGGCATAAGATTTGGGGCCTCAAGATCTGAGTTCAAATCATATCTACTACTTACTGGCTTTAAGTCACAATCTCTATAAGCCTCAATTCCTTCCCTTGAAAAATGGAGATAATTATATTTACCTTAAAGAGTTGCTGTAAAAATTAAATGTGTGCATATTTTATAACCATGAAATGCTATACAAATATTAATTGTTGCTATTATGTTTAAGCTTTTGAGTTGCTTACTGGGCACTTTTTCCTACTTTAGAAAAAGATTTTCTGAAATGATGTGAGTACCCATATGAAAAAGCCTGCTGAATCTCAGAAATAAAATGCCAAAGCCACAATTATGAAATGATAAAAAAAAAGTCCCCTGAGGGTACCAGTCTGTTTTCCACCTCCGTTGGATCTATAAATATAACAAAGAGGAAGACTTTGAAACTAGGTAAAGAAATTATAATTTACATATTTACATAAGTTCATCATTCAGAAACTATGCACACTTAAGTCAAAGAGGGAAAAGCACAAAATAATTTGATATTTCTATAAGCTCTTTACAATGAGTATGAACTGCTGAAAAAAAGATTTCCATGATACTTAGTATTCAATATCCAAATATAAAGTCTCTATTTTCAGAGTCTGAAATATATGTCATTACTGTTAAAAGAGAAACTACTTTCAATATAATACCTGCTTAACAGTGAATCTTTCTTGTACACCATGTTAGAATGTAAGCTTTTTGAGGGCAGAGCTCCTCATTTTTTAATATACTTCAGTGAACTAGCACTCAGTAATGTTAGATTTTCATTGGAGGTACTTTGTAGTGCTTACATATACTCTCTGAAATAAGACTGCAACCTCTGCACTGCCAGTTCTGGTTTACACAATAAGCAGACTAAGCATATATACTTTGGGGCACCAGCAACACCAGAGTAAAGCAACAAAAAATATTTCCTTAAAGGACTTACTATTTCAGCAAAAGCACTGAAGTAGTCATTATGGGGAAAATCAGAACTCTGTTGCACTTCTTTGCACTTATTTTTTGGTTTTTGTATTATTTTTATTTTATTTACATATGAGGTGAGGTGGTGAGACATCAAAATCTTTTCAGTGCTTACTACCTCCAAAAATCTTAATTCAGCTCTGTATGCATCTTAAATTACCATAAATTGTATTTACTCAGTTATTCAGCAAAAAGTATTTTATTTCATGGCAATTATAACACACATAACACATGTGTTAAATGAGTTGCACAATGAGTACAATTTAAGAGTCTCATTACCATATCTTTTCTTAGCAAGAAACCATAATGCTAGAAAGCAACTCTCATAAATTGGACTAATGCCAGTTATATCTTATCCACCAACAGAGCTACTATAACATTACACCCTCCAGCTGAGCTGTACTAAAAGATTACACAATATATTGCCAGAATAATCAAATTATATTATTTATGGCATTTACTGGCATAAATGGAATCCTAAATGTTCTATTTGAAATGTCTAAATACATGTCAAAAAAAAGAGGAGTTAGTTTCTTGTGTTGTAGCTCACGCTTGATTCACATTTCAAGTTTAGTCACCTAAGAGCCCTGGCTATCTTTTTCCTCAACAATTCAGTTAAAGAAAACACCGCCAGATTCTACCTAGTTTCAATTCTCTCTCTACCTACCAGCCAATCTGTTGCTACATGATTATCCAGATGTTTCTGGTATGTTTTTGCTAATATACTTCAAGAAGCTGAGTACAGATGTTGCTTGAGGATATGCTTGCTACAGGCCAGCACTAATTAGACCACTTGTCATTTTTCGCTTGGTTTCATTTTGACCATTGGGTGCATCACGTAACCGTGTTGGATATTTTTAAGAACAAGAAATATAGAACGCTGTAGTTAATTAATCTTACATAGCTAAAAGAGGAAGTTAAAAGTACAGAGTGAACTGGTGTATCAGATGATTGAAATAAACGATTTACATTTAGACACCTCCCCTGGCCCCTCCCCCACCAAAAGAAGTCCGCATCTATGTAGTGAGAACTTTGACAATAAAGAAATGGCCTTTTTAGAAAACCCTTCCCAAGACATTTTAAATTTTGCTTTAAAGTTAATTTTTTCGCCCTTTCCCTTAAAAAATGTAATATTTCAGTTTCGAAACATTAAGGTTTCAGAGTTCGTCATGATTTCTTACCTACATACCATGTTTTAGTATTCGTAAAAATCACTCTATAAAAGACTTTTGCTTTTGCTGAGCACTGCTCTTGCTGTCAGTCCGGGTCTCTCTCTCCAACCCCACGGCCACCTCTGCCCACTGCGGCCCTGGGCGTTGATCTGGCAGGTGCGAGACTGGGGCCGGCGGAGAAGAGGCAGAGTTTACACAGCGCAAAGCCCCAGAAGACTAGGCAGCGCAGGCCTGGCCGCCGGAACTTTGAGAGCCTAGCACGAGAGCGCAGAGGCCGGCTCGCTCTCCGCCTTCCAGCAGCCAGCCGCTCCCAGCCTCTAAGGCCCTGCGGCTCTCCGCAGCGGTCTTAATTAACAAGCCTCTTCGCCCTCACGCCCGCACCCGTCGGGCTCCGGGCAGCCGGGGGTTTCGCGTCGCCTGCTCCAACCCGCCGGCCAGCCGGAGGAGGCCGCGCAGTTGGCTGGTGGGAGCCAAAGCAAGAGACGGAGGGAGGGAGGCGGGGAGCTAGGAGGCTGGAGAGAGGGAGCTGGGCGGGAGGCGGGGCGGAGCGAGGGAGCGGCGAGCGAGAGCGCCACTAGGGTTGAGGGCGGGGCGTGGGCGGTGCCCGGCCTTCCCGCTCCCGCGGCGCAGCAACTCCGCCGAGCCTACTTAAAACTCTGCCGTTAAAATGGGGGCGGGTTTTTCAACTCAAAAAGCGCTCAATTTTTTTCTTTTCAAAAAAAGCTGATGAGGTCGGAAAAAAGGGAGAAGAAACCGGCACCGTCTCTGCAGCGGCAACAGAAGCGGCAATTGTTTGAGCTAAAAAAGAAGTAAAGGAGAGAAAGAAGGAAAAGAGCAGAAAGAGGGACAACGCTCAAGTGTCTGTAGAGGTGAAGGGAGACGGGACCAGCGATTTAGGGGAGACCAGCTACAAAAGAAACTGTCACCGGGAGTGCAGCGGCTCGGAAAGGAAGCAGTGCCATTCAGCTCAGCTTCAGGGCACAGCTGGCTGCGGCCGCTGCCCTGTCGGCGGCACAGGCTGGGGGCACAGGCCGGGGGACCGAGAAAGGTTGGCGAAGTGGCACCGGGTGCCGAAGCTGCCGGGCTCTCGCGGAGAGGGCGGCGAGACTGGCTGCGGGCTGGGATTGTGGTGATTCCCCATACTCAGAGCTTGGCCTGCGCTTCTCAGGACCCTCCTGATCTCTGGAGGCCCTCAGAAAACCGAGAAAGGAAGAAAAAGACGGCGGCGGCGGCTCAATGAGCGTCTACTGTAGGAAGTCTGAACTGGCTCGGTCGTAGGCGGGAAGTTACCGGTAGGCTGCCCCGTGCAGCCGCGATGCTGCCGCGCGCTGCCCCAGCAGCTGCGGCCCGGTAGACGCTTCCCGCATTGCTCTGCCCTTCCTTACGCTGCTGGGAGTCCAGGGACCCGGTGGGGCCGGCATGACCCACTTGCCCGGGGCCCGCCGCGCGCCCGGCCGCCTCCGAGGACGCGCTCCGAGCCTGGCTCCCACGGCCTCTGAGGCTTGGCGGGGCAGGGGGAGCCCAGCGGGCGGGCTCCGGAGCCTTCCCGCACGGCGTTAGTCCGCTGCTCGGCCG
>NW_006441955.1:3941490-3959832 GCF_000325575.1 Pteropus alecto
GCAGCGGTAGCCCAGCGGGCGGGCTCCGGAGCCTTCCCGCGCGGCGTTAGTCCGCTGCTCGGCCGGGACGCCAGCAAAGGCTCTTCCCGAGAAGCCGAGGCCACTGAGGAGTCGTTACGACCTTTAACTTGAGGGCCACGGAACTGCTGATCCCGCTTGCCTTTGGCGATCATCTTTAACCCCCCGGTGTACGTCAGCATCCAGCCACAGCTGCGCTCCCCCTGCAGCAGAGGACTCAGGACTACCCCCTCGGGCGTGACGGATGGAGACCGAGCCTCTCCGAGGACCTGCCCCTGCAGTTCTGGCTCGCGCGGCTCAAGTAACCACCGTGAACAAGGGTGGGTTAACGCCTTTTCTTCCCCCCCAAATATCTTTCTTTTCGCGGTATTTTCTGCCCTGATCTAGTCCCTTAAGTCTCCGCACACATTCCTCGCAGAGATCCGCAGTGTAGGTACGTGACAGCTCTGCCTACATTTTACGTCCAGAGTAATTTGCCAGGAATATTTGTGTGTCTGTGTGTCTCTCTGTTGAATCACCAGAATTCTTCATAGGGGTTAAGCTAAAAAGCGAGGAGCGGAGCCCCTCTCCAATGGCTCAGTTTTGCTGAATAATCACGTGTGAATCGAGGGGCGGGCTTTTGGCAGGCTGATCTTACTAGTATTTACTACCAAGCTCTACTCCAGATTAACCATCCCAGTCTTCTGTCAGTCTCCGATGCCATCATGCAGCCTGGTTAGGAGCAAAGGAAAGGGGAAAAAGAAAAACAACTAATTCATCTTTTCCCGACCGTCAGGACCCTAAAGAATGGCCGAACCTTGGGGGAACGAGTTGGCGTCCGCCGCTGCCAGGGGGGACCTAGAGCAACTTACTAGTTTGTTGCAAAATAATGTAAACGTCAATGCACAAAATGGATTTGGAAGGACTGCGCTGCAGGTTGGTATCCAGAGAGGTGGGGAAAACAGGTCAACAATGTTGCCTACGTGACCCGGGTTTCTAGAGTAACAGCTTTTAAGCTTTCAGGGGTACAAAATTTCACTGTTTTTAAACCTAGTTGGTTGCCATATTTTATATCTGTAAGTGGATCCAACTCCCCAAAATGACGTACTTTGAACAAACTCGTCAAATCCAATAACATCCTCTCTATCAAGTGGGTTCCAGGTTTGGTCTTAATTTTTGGAATGTTTTTGTGACGGTAGAGATTTGAAAGTAGTTGTAGCAGCGCCGAGTTTTGGTGTGTGTGTGTTTTTTTTTTAAGACAGCTCTGTAAACACATTATTATGATTATCATTTGAAGTAAATACACTGCTATTAGTGGTTTCCGTACTTTGCTCCAATAATTGATTTTAACGTTAATTTTCTTGACTACTGGCAAGGGTGTTTTTCTTTCAAATGCTTCAAGTTTTGACAAACGACCTTTCCTCGTTTGGAATGGGTGGACAGGGCACGGGGACAGGATGTACATTTCACAGTTAATGTAATACCATCCACCCATTCAGGATTGAGGAGGAATAAAATGTTGAATTTTCTAATCAGAGCTCAGCTTGTAGTGTTTTTGTCTCTGCGGTCATGCCGTGGTATGTTCTAATTTTCAGTAATTAGATTTACAAGCAACAAATGAAACGTGTCCAGCTGCCAAGTATTGTACCTGATAATTTTTTTCCTCTGAACGTTATCATGTAACTTAGTTGAAAGGCTGAGAACAGAAAAATGGAAAAGTAGTCTCAAACAGTTGCTTTATCAGAGTTCTGATGATATTCTTATGAGCTATTCTTATTCGGAAATGCCACACTTGAAACACTGAAAACTGGAGAAAGGGTTTTTTGGGTGCTTTGTTTTAGTTACAAGAATTAGATATTTAAGTGGCAAGAGGTATACTATTAAGTGATGAAGTTCATACAGTCGGTACATTTTAAATCAGAATACACTGACCTTGCAAAATTTTCAGTATTAAGGAAGCTTATGCGTAGATACTAAATAATTTATCTTGTTATTTCAGGTAGGTTAAATGGGGAAAGAATTTTTTTCTTTCTCTACCTAGTCGTTTTCAACAGGTTTGGTGATGACAGCAACACCACAAATTTATTAAAAAGTTTCTTATTGAAAACTAAAAAGAGTTTACAAATCTCACAAAGAATGAGCCACTTAACTCTTGTTTAGAGTAATATCTTACAGGACTTTTGACGAACAGGGAGACTGGTAGATTAATACTGAAAAAAAAAAATGTTTTGACAAACATTTTAAATACAATTCTCCAATCTTGTTTATATTAAACATACTTATCAAGATACTAACACCTTCTTATTGTATCTTAGTCCTGGTACATATAATGAAACACAGGAGTCTCAAGGCTTATTTTCAGTATGTATAATTCTAACTCTGAAGTTGTGTCATAACTCAAGAACTTTCTTTCAAAACAACTTCTAATACTACTATTATTTTCTGTGAAAGATGGCAAATTTCCTTCTTATATTTATGTTTATTTAACTCAATTGTAAAAGTTTGTTTCCCTTTCCTAGTGTAAGCTTTTCAATCAGGATAATATAAAAGGCCTTAATCGTACATTTGCTTTACAAAGATCCAAGGTGTCTGTCTCTTATTTTTCCTAGTCCAAGTCCTTAAATGTAACTAAATCTTTAGAGGCAGTTGTGGCAAATATTAGATTGTGTTAATTTTTAATAACCAAAAAGTGTATTTCATTGAAGTTCTTGGAAAAAAAATTATGTATCATTTTTACCACTGGCTCAAAGGAAGAGCTAAAAACCACCAGGGTTTTATCAAACAGGGAAGCTTAATATTTTAGCCATCTATATAGAGTGCGTTTATATAATATTATTCATTCTAAATAAATTTTATTATATTAATTTGTGGTTATTTTTAAAACAAACATTTTTAAAGAGATAGATCAACTTCGTATGTATTTTCCAATGGATTATATTTAATTTCACAAATATTTGAGTATCTTTTATACAATCTATTTATTATAAATTTATATTATGATGAGTATACCTAAATATAAATGAAACCAATTAAAATGCTGAAATTTTCTGGCATGTTAATGCAACTATATTTTTTCACAACTAAATTATATGTATTGTGTAATTGCATATTGCTCTATAAGACATTTTATAATTATGAGAGCCTAATAGAGACCTCTTATTAGAGTAAAATATATTCAAACAACGGTAGGTAAGTCTTTGTCATGTGAATTATTTCTGTTGACAGCAAATTTTAATATCACATTCTGACTTTAAAAATGCTGGCAGTTTACAAACAGCTATTCCTAAATGCCTGATAATAACTGCAAAAGGAAATAAGATGGGATCACCAGCTGATTATTAAGTGGGTTCAAACCACAAAGCTGTTTGTGTCCTAAAATACACATTAAATATCTTATTTTCTCTTATTTTGCTCACTTGAAAATCAGGAGGCTAGTTAGAACTTTAAGAAACAGTTAATATAGTAAGATGACTGTTTCATTCTTTTCGAGAACATTTGTCATACAATCATCTCCTATTTAATACACGAACTTAGTTTTAGATGAATCAATATCATAAGCCACGTAAAACACTGTTGCTTATTTAACACCTTCATAATCAGTAACATTTTAAAATTTCAAGTGAGGGATTCTAAGCACTGAATATATCTAGTAGCCAATATGAAATAACTTGTAAAGAAAAATAATTTATAAAAACAGTTGGAAATTTGGCACTATTATCTATTAGGAGAGAAATTGTGAAAATTCATTCTTTAAGGAAATATCAGGTCTTGGTTTTTAACAAATCATTTTTACACTAGGTGATGGGGTCTGATGAGTAGAAATACTGAAGATTTAAAGAAACTCGCTCTCCTTATTTCTTTTTAGTAGCTATTTAGAAAATAAATTTTACCCACATTTGATTTTCTATAGTAAATACCCTAGGTACATTTTATGAGCATGAACAAGCATAGAGGAAGACTCTTATTTAAATCTCAAATTCCATTTATTTTATTTTAATAAACTCATGAAATTACATAATTCTTCATGGGAGATAGAGAACTGAGTTTTGAGTAAATTTGTATACAGTTTGAACTAATTCTATTTTATTGATCAATTTATCATACTTTGGGGCTGGGTTAAGATATTCCATCGTAAAACGCAATTTTTATGTTTTCTTCTACTTTTATCTAGTAGTACTTTCCTTCCTGCAACTGAGCCCTTCAAACTCCATCATATGGGTCTTCCTAAGTACTTCTTCACCAAAAATAGTTACATAAATAGGAGAGGTGGATATTTTAAAATATTCTTGTAGTAGGAGCACTTAAAGGATTCTACCTTTTTTTTTTTCTTTTCTAGGTTATGAAACTTGGAAATCCCGAGATTGCCAGGAGACTACTACTAAGAGGTGCTAATCCCAATTTGAAAGACGGAACTGGTTTCGCTGTCATTCACGATGCAGCCAGAGCAGGTTTCCTGGACACTTTACAGACTTTGCTGGAGTTTCAAGCTGATGTCAACATTGAGGATAATGAAGGAAACCTGCCCTTGCACTTGGCTGCCAAAGAAGGCCACCTCCCGGTGGTGGAGTTCCTTGTGAAGCACACTGCCAGCAAAGTGGGGCATCGGAACCATAAGGGGGATACCGCCTGCGACTTGGCGAGGCTCTACCGGAGGAACGAGGTCGTTAGCCTGATGGAGGGAAACCGGGCGGAGGGAGCTGAGAATCGGCAATGAATGTGGGGAGGGCTCTCTCCCACACTGCCTTCTATTTTGTCAGTTAAATTGTTAGCTGTCCTATTTTTAATGTCATTTGTTAAAATTCAGTTCCGTCATATTTTAAGGAACTAGTTAAATCTTCTGAAACTAAGTGAAAATCTTACTACAGGTTTTATGAATATATTTAAGCAACTTTTCACCTGCAAAATCCTGCGTTCTAACATGTAACTGCAAATAGCTATGGCTTTCTTCTGAATATTTTATCTTTCCTTGACTTTTTCCTTGTTTCTCCCTTTGCCATTCTCAATACCCATATTTAAAAATGGTTTGTCCTGATGCTTCTTTTGCCTAATTAAAACACTTTTTTCAAAACAGGACAATGTTTTTCTGTGATTTCCACTCCTCTATAACCTCCACATAATTTGCCACTTGCTAAGGAAACCATATAAAACATCATGATGTTTTAAGTCTTGACATTAGAAAACGTACCAATTGAAAAACTAGACATGTTCTGGTGATTCAATTATTCTTTTCTTCCGCTCCTTATGCCTCTACCCAAAGAGTTTATTTGGTGCCTAGTATTTCTGCTTTAAAATAGAATAAGAACAACGTTTTTTGAGGATCAAACCTGAAATTATTTCAATGTGAATTTATCCTAATGTTCAATCTTCTCTTTTTCTCAAACTTAAGTTGAATAGTTGAAAAACGGGCTTCAGAAGAAGCGATCTAAAACAAAATATACGTTAGCTCTAAAAGCTACTTTAAAAAGAAAATGCCAAATGAAACAATTGATTAAATAATATATTTCCACAAATCATACAATAAATACACTAAGTGTAACACTAGCTTTTTCTCTCTGAATGTCAGAAATGTAAAATTACAAAATGTTTAAGTTTTAAGAATGCAAATACCAATTTTAGGGGATAAAAATTTCGGCAAGAAAAAAATATATAAATACATATAAAGGTCATAACTAATTTAGGGGCTGCAGTATAATAGAGAAACTTTTACAATAAAATAGGCCACTCCTACACTCTTGATTCCTACAAAACTTTTTAGTAAGACATTTAAAATACTTTTAAGAATATGTCTAACTAAAAATATTTTTGAATGAAATAGAAATATCAAATTTCCAAGAGTATTTTCCAGCATCTACTACTTACTCTGCCACTTTAATTAAAGATTTTCACCAAAGGATTTCAATGCAGTTACCATTTATAAATTTATAAATACTTTATTCATCATCTCCCACATGAACAAAGATGTTTTATGTGAAAGTTCCCTCCTTCTGCTTCATAAATTCCCTGCCTTTGCTCCAAAAAGAACAAAATACTTCAAGGTTTATTGAAGGACATGGTTCTGATGCTTGAACTAACAAGGATTGGAATGGTTGCAGGCAAGTGGTTTTCAATAATTTGTTTTCCATAATAATATAAAAAGAAGATAGGAGAAAAAGTTTAATCTTTTTTATGTGGCACTAAAGTTTACCTTCCTTTAGTTAAGTGCAACAAGACTTCAACTTCTGCCACCTCTAACCACAAGTTACTGAATAAATTTATTTTTGACAGCAACATAAAATTAAATTTAAAACACTTATTTTAAAGCTTAGAAAAAATAGAAATTGGGATGTTTTGAAGGAAAAAGTGTTGTATTTGGATTTTAAAGTAGAATCAATATACAAAACACTGCTTAAATAAGCTGAATATTTTCTAAACAGGACTATTACTAAAAAATACAAACAACCCTTCTTACAAGTTCCAATTGTAAAGATGGACATTTCTGAATTTAAAATCGAGTTTAATGTCCTTTTCAGTATCCACCAAGTCTCAGCATCAAAATTGCTCTTTAGAGATTTAAAATATAAAGATATAGGACGTTCATAAAGCTAAAGATAAGCACTTCTGCAGTCATTTAATTCTCAGGTGGTCAGAGCACAATAAGGAAAGAGGTAGCTCTATCTCTTCAATAGCCTAAAATTTGCTTAGGCATTAAACATTGCCACATTTCCCCGGCTCTTCGCAGGAAATAGCTATGTTAATCTAAGTATTTTAGAAATGAGTTATGTGGTCCCCGCTAGGAAATATAAAAAGCCATTATTCTCTCAAAAACCTCGGTAATATTGTCAGACTTGAATATGCCGAAATGTATAGGATGGAAGAAATGGTGCTGCAGAGTTTAATGGGGTCTAATTTGCAGAGAGCTGAGGTGAGGAAGGGTCTGAACTTATTCAGATGCGGAGTGGAGAAGCAAGTGCTAATTAACAGAGTGATCAGAGCCCCAGAGGACGACACTATAGAAAGGGTGGAGGATGCTAAACAAGAGATGCGCTCTTAAATTCATTTCTTTACTGTATCCGCATCCACGTCGGGATACTCAGGCTCAGCCTTTGCCCAATATAAGCGGAAACCCGACTTACACCTGGAGGAGGGGACACTAACTGTACCTCAGTCCACGTTCTGGTCCCCGAACCACTAGGCAAACTGCATTTCACCATATTTCGGTAGTGAATCGATAGTTTTTCTGATAAACATTCCGTATCTTGTAATGGTGTGATGAGCTCGCGTGCGCGCACACACACACACACACACACACACACACACACACTCCACGCTGGGTGATTAATAAATAAAAAGAATTCTGTCCCGGGCAAGCAATCAATTGGTAATATTATAAATTTCTCTTATCGTGTTATCAGACGAACGTTGTGGAATCCGTGGCCCAGGGCTGGTTTCGAAATCTCAGTTCCCAAAAAGGTGCTTTCGGCTTTTGCCGGGGGTAGAAGTAATAGCCCAGAAGCGCTGCAATACCACAGCGCTGGAACGAGAAAGGGTTGTAGCCTTCCTGACTACCCTAAGTGACCTTCATCAAATGGCTACAGGAGGGGGGTTGCGGAGAGGGGAGTCCCTCTCTTGGTCTCTCGAGACTGTTTTGATTTTACACCGCAGGTCCGGTGTGTGTGTGGGGTGGGGGGGTGGACACAGATCCACGAAAGGACCTAGTGAGGCAGGAGACAATCTTCCAGCCTGAAACTCAGGGTAAAGCTGTGCTCATAGCTAACCCAACCCTTCTCTGGCGGGGCTGCGAAGACATCCTTTTTGTCCCTTCGAAACTCTCCAGACTCCAACTGCAGCTCCCGACTCCCCAGTGAGGAAGCTGGAGCCCAGAGCTCCCTCAGGGCGCGCAGAAAAGCCCGGGGTGGGGGTGGGGGAGTTTCAAAACCGTTAGCTCGCGTTTTTTTTTTTTTTTTTCCTTTTCCCTCCCTCGCTAAGGTTTCTTTTCTTTTCTCTTCCTGTCCAAATATTTCAAATTTCCGCGCCTTAAATAACAGTCTCCTTTTATTTAGTTAGTTTCCTCGGCAGGTTTGGCCGCCCGCTTGTCTCTGCCCCCCAGCGGGCTCGGGGCGCTTTGGGCACCTCGGTGCTGCCTGCAGCCCCTGCGCGCTGCCCCCGGCCCAGCCTGCGCGGCCCAGAGCTCCCGCCCGAGCCACAGCTCCCTCTTGCCGCGCGACCTCGCCTGACCCTGCTCTCTGGGCACCCACAGCTAACTAAGGCCGCCCCCCGCCCTGACGCCTGTCTGCCTCCCAACTCGACCTCCCTTCCCGGACTTTGGAGCCTCTTCGGCTTTGGGGTTTGGATCCCGGTTGCCCTGAAGCTGCGGAAGGGCCGCGGCGATAGGAAAGCAGCCGAAGAGGCTAGTGGCCGGAGCCTGCCCCAGCCCCCACCCTGCGGGTAACCTTGGAGGCGCCCTCGGAGTGAGTGTGTGCGCTGCTGCGCCAGCCGGCTGGGGAAAGCGGGCGCACGGCGCGGCGGGCAGTAGGCGGGAGCTGGGGGCGGGGATGGGGAGCGGGCCCCGGTGCCTCCCGGCCGCTGCAGCGCCCCGGGAGCTGCGGGCTACCGAGGCGACCAGGGTCCCCCAGCCCTGGCCCTCAAGCAGCGGTCCCCAAGGAGGCAGCGGCCATCCTACTGGATGGTTCCGGCGACCTGTGCCTGAGGACCGGGGCCGGAGGGAGACGTGGGAGCAGGGGCAAGAGGGCCGGTGAGTGCCTAGCTCTCTGCAGAGGTGAGCTGGCGGCGGGACGCGGCGCCGCGGCTGGAGCAACTCCATGCCCAATTCCAAGGCCAGCACTCCTTTCACCTCCCCCCCGTGACAGCTGAGGACAGCCGGGCTCCGAGCCTCGTGTCAAATGCGAGGAGGCAAATGCCTTTCAGGCTTTCAGCCCTTACTCTATTCAGGAAGATGCCCTATGATGTTGCTTTTGCCCCTAAAAATTACTAAACGTTCAGGACTGAAAATGTACATTCATTTGAAAAAGACCCTCAGCGTGTAACACGGGAGAACTGCAGGCCCACCAGGACTTTGGGTGGGGCTGGGGCATGCAACACATCTAGAAGGGGTCTTGTTTTTTCAACTCAGAATAGATCCGAAAATCGAATATGGATCTTTAGCGATGCCCAAAAGAATAAAAACTCCCCACATCTGGGTATTAACTTGGTAAATTAAGATTCCAGTGAAATGTTTTGCCATCTGCTATAGAAACATTGCGCGAGCTTCAGGTGTTAGGATGTGGGTTTGGAATTTTCTGTGCTGTATTTAATCCTCAAAGACATTAAATAACAGCATGGTAATACACCCGGCAAGCGAGCAAAGGTTATCCTCGCCACCACAGCACCTGCAAAAGCACAAGTGGAACTCATATTTTGCTTCCTGAGTTCTAAAATGGCTTCTGAACCATCCAGAGGTACCAGCACATACGAGGGGGGATCAGGGGCCGGGAGGGGAGTTTATACTTTTTAAAATAATACACAGATATTATTACACTTCAGCTGTTTCACCTCACCTCTCTCTCCCAGACTCCATCCTCATTGGCCAAGGAAGAATTTTAGGGTAGGCCTACTCAATAATTCTATATGCAACCTTTGTCTCTTCTCTCACCACACTCCCACCAAAAATAACCAGTTAGCCAAAAACATCAGCTCTTTTGGGGAGGAAGTAAAAAAAAAAAAAAAAAATCCCACCAACCTTTATTCAAAATTCCCGTCATTTCTTTTGAGCACTAAAAAGAAATCCTACATATAACTAATATCATGAAAGAAGAAATAATTTAGCAGGACCTCAAATGCATGCAATTGGTATAATTGCAGTGATATTAATTATCTTTTAACACTAAAATAATGGGAGAGTTTCTGGAATTGAAAGGTAAAATGCTCAAAAACCTTCCTTGAAATGTTTAGAGACAAAAGTTTTTGCTCTTTATATTTCATTAGTACAGTAGTTACTTAGAAAAAAATCTTGACCATATAAAGCAGTATCATGCTGACTAATTTTCTTTTAGTTATATCCCTTAGTTTTTCAGATTAGTTATGTGAATAGTGAAAGTTCACATAAAACTGACATCTTTTAATGTTAAAGTTTTAATTTAGAAATGCAACCAAATTATCACAACCATATTAAAATACAGTCCACTCCCCTGTTTCTTCTAAGTGTACAGTTTGCACAACTTGCTGGTTAAAGAAGTCTGCCTTGAGTTTAAAATTTATACTTCGGAAACATGATTTTCTAAAGTAAAACATAACTTACTGGTCTTTAGGCATAACTATTCTATAATTTGGCTATTCTGTATACAGCTAATGTAACAATATCTCCTCCTCTTACATTTTGAAACTATTGTAAAAGTCCCTTGGGCCCAAATAGTTCTTGTTCCAGTTTTCTCTTCAGATATTTTTACTAAGAAGTGACTGTCCTCAATGATGCAGCAGCATTCTGATGTCCACTCTACTAATGCAAGAACTTCAGAGCAAACGTATACAGGCCATATAAAAAGGAACATGCATTTTTTTTCTTTTGTCAAAGTTTAGAACAGATATGAATGAATGTTAACATTTGAAGGCCTAGAACAATTCATTTGCAAATCAGTTATTATAGTGTGGCAATGCTTCAAGATGAAAATTTTAAAACTTCATAGATTAGAAGAATAAATGGGATCAGTTTGTTAAACAGCATTTGATGACGATTAATAGTATAATATTCCCTATCTCTTATTCAAATGAGCAATAGTGTATATTGTGGTATGGTTTTCAGCTGTGAAAGAAATATTATATAATAATCATGAGATGTAAAGATAATTGATCATTCCAGAGTCTCTTTTTCAATGTTAAGTAAAATATAATTAAAACACAGTCTTTAAAAAAAACACAAACACTTCACTGCACTATCCCCTATATTTTTAGCTGTCTCTATCATTTTTTTTTTTACTTTTTGTATTTTTTTGCCTCCACATTTTAGGAGATGAACAAAAATAGCATGTAGAAAGAGATTTCCAATTCTCCTTTATTCCTGCTTCCTCAGCCATCTATTATTCTATTCACAAACATTTCAACTTTAAAGATCACATTGTGTGATGCTATAAAGTAATTATTCCTATTAATTTAAATTTATCATAGGCCTGGGAGTGAAAAAGTATTCAGTCTGTATTTCACTTAAGATAAAGTTAAAAGAATGTAGACGTTAGGTTGTTGCAAGTGTGTACTTATGTTTTGAATATAAATGAGTTGGAATCATA
Source organism: Pteropus alecto (assembly GCF_000325575.1). Classification (NCBI taxonomy): domain Eukaryota; kingdom Metazoa; phylum Chordata; class Mammalia; order Chiroptera; family Pteropodidae; genus Pteropus; species Pteropus alecto. The sequence continues at coordinate 3,952,743 of NW_006441955.1, forward strand.
AAATATATTTAATATTTTGACATACGCTAAGATTTTCAGCATACAATCAAGTTCTAGAAAATTGTAAATTTAATCTCTTATCTTTGGAAAAAATTTAATATATTTTAATTTCCCATGTTAAGATAAAGCTAATTGTTTTAACTAGTAAAATGTTAAAATGTTGATATTTATAGAAAATATGGGTAGAACTATGATGTCAAACCAAAGCAATGTTATTTTTTTAAATAAATTACTTCTACTGATAAATTATATATTTTAATTGTAGTATTTATTTTATAGTTAAATTTTGCACTTGGTACATGGACTAAACTTTTATATGTTTATCTACAAGCAGATAGTTGGCATTAGACAGTAATCAAAATAATACTTTGTGGTCCTGTCCTATGTGAGTATTTTTATGTATACATGTGTATGTTTAGATATCTCTTACTAAAGTTCAGTACTGAACAAATAGACATTTTGAACAAATACTACCAGTTCACTTCACATTATTTTTAAGATCTTAAATTATGATCTGCTACAGAAATATAAGCTGATAATTTTTTAGATATAGGTGAGAGCATTTTCATTAATGAACCAAGGAAAGATAATAAATTTAAATCTTAGAACCAAAAACACTGATGCAGAGCCTAGTTTCTCCTAGGTTTTGTTTCAAATTTTTGTCATGAGGCAAAAATATATGAAAGCCACTTTACATTCACAATTGATGTAATCAAATTTGAAATATTAGAAATAAAATTATAATAGTGACAAGAGAAAGAATGGATATTTTAAATATTTTAGATAGCCAAGCCTGTAGGTTAATTTAACATTAATTACATGATGAGCAATTTGCTAAATAATCCAAAAGCAAGGACAAACAGGATTAGTAAAAGCTATTTGTCTAAGAATTCTAAAGTAGAGAAAATAAGATCAAAAATGTTTTTCATTACACCATCTTGGGAAATACAAACAAATTAATTTTCTTGGTATAGATAATTTTACAGTTTCCAGTGAAGTTTTCTACCATGTCACTTGGATAATGCTTTTAGAACACATAGCTAGAAAATAACCACTTACTATTTATGGTCATATTTTAAAATTACATATCTATGTTTTACTTAAGTATAATAGACACACTTTCTGTCCAAAAATGGGAAGTTCAGCACCATTCTGAAAGGGTGAGTGGATACAGTTGGACATCTGGACTAGGCTGAAGGGCTATTTAATGTGAAGCCCGAGTAGGGTCACACGGGAGAGAACACAGAAATGACCAAATGCTGGCTAATTTGCTTAAGAGTAATCAAAATGGCTCTGAGCTAGTATAAATTGCCTAAGCATGTACCTACTGGAAAAGCAAATAACTATACAAAGACAGTTAAAAGAAGGAATATATATATTTTGCATCCAGAGAGACATCACAGATGTCGTGGGGAAAATATTAATATAGCAATATAAAAGAACTGTACACAGTAACATTGGCTGAAGATGATTGCTTTCAATTTCTTTTAAAAGGTTTTTTTATGTCTTAAAGATTTAAAATGCAGTTCTTCAAGATATGATTAATATCTATAAAATACACATCAACTTATTAATATTCTAATTTTCTAAATTTCCCCCCAAAAAGCGCCTGAACGTAACTTTTAGTTCATCAGATCCTATTGAAAGATCATGCAATATATCCAAGGATCAGCAAATAAAGTCTGTGGCTTACCAACATAAAAGAACTTTAAAGATCAGGGCTTTCTAAGGAAAATGTTCTGTCTCGAATGACCAGGATGAAGATCTGAAAATTTTTAGTAGCACATTTATCTCCTATAAATAAATAAATTATATTTAGGATCCATATAAGATTAACTTAACATTTCTACAGTAAAGTAATATTTATATCATTGTTTTGAGTTTAAATATATGGCCATTAGGAGGTTTCTCTTTATTCATCAATAGAACAAACTGAAGAGAAATCAGATCAAAACAGAAAATTCAGATATAAAATTCAAGTTACAGAACAACAATAATATTAAATCAACCAAGATAAAAATTGTCTCACACAAAAATCTTCTATTAATTTGGAGAAATGAAGTGGTAAGAAAAAAATATTTAAATCCCTTTCTATTAGATTAAAAGACTACTGACTCCTTGTCCACTACTGTAGGAAATAAAATCTTAAGTATTTAGGAAAGGCATATGAACATCCTAAAAATTAAGTTGGTTTCTGTTCAGAAAGTATGATAGTAATTGATCTGAGAGGATTCTCTGAAGATATTTTTATGTACTTATAAATATGTTAGCATTTAAAAAATGCTGAACTATATTGAATTTTGTCATCATCTAGTAGGCTATTAAATTGTATGAATAGAAAGAAAATAAGAGATACTTTAATAAATGTCTTCTCTTTTGGTACTTCATATTTGTAATATATTAATTTAGCTAACAGTTCAGTAAAAAAAGAGAAAATAAAATTGAGTTAATAAATCAATATTTATTATTTTCTATCTGTATTACCTAATTTAATATATACATCCCTCTCATGGAATAGGCTTTATTCTCCCATTTTACAAATTGGGAAACTCAGATTTAATGATGTTGAGTAACTTGCCCATGGTCACAGGCTAGTAATTGATACCATAAAAATACAAACCCATGCCTTTTTTTTTTTTTTTACTTCATTATGGGTAGATGGAAAGCACTTTCTTGAGGGAAATTACTACAAATCAATCAACTCAACAATACTATATTAAGGACCCATCATTATAGTCACTTAATACGTTTATGACCTTGGGACAAATTATATCCAAGGTGTTCCACATCTGTAAATGGGGGTAATAATACCTAATTTGCATGTTATTGTAAATAATAAATGAAATGTATATAAATTTCCTGGTACTCAGTAAGCCTTTAATAAATGGCATCTATTATTATGAGGAATATAAAGCAACAAAATCCATTCTTGACCTTAAGGAACTTAAAAACGATTGGGGTATTAAAGATTTGAAAATTCATATTCGAAAAGATATTTGCACACCGATGTTCATAGCAGCATTATTCACAGTGGCCAGGACACGGAAGCAACCGAAGTGGGTCCTACGATAGATGATTGGCTAAAGAAGCTGTGGTACATATATACAATGGAATACTACTCAGCCATAAGAAGAGATGAAATACTGCTATTTGCAACAACATGGATGGATCTTGAGATAATCATGCTAAGTGAAATAAGCCAGACAGAAAAGGTTGAAAATCACATGATATCACTTACATGTGGAATATAAACCTAAAAGCAACAAATGAACAGGACAAACAAACCGAGACTCACGGACATGGACTATAGACTAGTGGTTATCAGAGGACAGGAGTTGGGGGAGGAGCGGGGAGGTGGACAGGGTAAAGAGGGTCAAATATAGGGGGTAGGGGAGAATATACAGATGTCAAATTATAATGTATACCTGAAAATTATATAATCGTATTAACCAATATTACCCCAATAAACTTGATTAAAAGAAAACTACTGGGGTAAATAAAGTTTACATATGGTATACATATAACAACTGGGATGCAAGCAAGGTATAAGCAAGTATATGGTAGTATGTGGTACAGACTGCACCCAAAACGGCAGCCTTATTAGGGAAAACCTTAGAAGGCTTATGATATGGATTTAAATATCCTACATTGGAAAACTTCTTTACTGAGAAGAAAAAGGAAAACCACCTAAAATATTTGACTGTTTTCCAGCATGTACTCTCTGAGGTTGTCTATATTTAACAAATATATCAAGTAAACAATGGAAAGTGACTGCATGGACATAAAATATATTATAAAAAGCGTATATAAGCAGGTATTTTGAAAAGTATCTTTCATTATTTTGGAATAAGTGACTATGATAACTGTGATTCAAGTGGGAATAAAAAATACCTAGAAGTTTCACAATCATTACATGATGGGATCCATAATAAGTAGTCAGTGTAGGATAATGAATGAATGGCTTTAGAGCCAAATAAATTTTATTTCTAACTCTGGTACTTACTATGAATCTCACCTTGGAACAGGCACAAGTACATTCAGTTTAATAACCACATTTATTAAATATCTATTATGTGTGAGGTATTTTTCTATATGCTGAATATACAAAGGTTAGTAAGATACCTTAGCCCTCTAGGAACTAGCAATTTAGTGAAAAAAAAAATACCATATACAGAGTACAATAGGATATGAGGCATAATGAAGGCACAAAAGAAATAATAAATTAGACTTGAAAAGTAGTTAAGTTCCTGAGAGAAACCAAACTCTATTTTCAGGAAGTTACTCTGGAAGAGTCAAGTAGACTTCCATTTCTCCTTTTAATAGGCCCATCCTAATAACCTCATCTTAACTTGCTCATCTGCTAAGACTCTATTTCCAAATAAGATGGCATTCTCAGGTACTGAGGATTAAGCCTGCAACATCTTTTCGGGATGGGACACAGTTCAAACCATAATACCTGTTAACCTAAAGTTTTAAAGAAACTCAAAGAGAGGATAAAAAATAATGCTTAGGGCAAACGTGACAGAAGGCTCCTTTATAAAGCTAAAACACCTTAAGGGATAACATGCTCAAGGAAAAGTTAAATTGTGTTTGTTCAAATATTTTTCCCATTTTGTGTGTGTGTGTGTGTGTGTGTGTGTGTGTGTGTGTGTGTGTGTGTCTGTGTATTTTCTTCTTACTGAGTTTTGAGAGTCCTTTGTATACTCTGGATGCAAGTCCTTTATGCATTTTGTAACTATTGTCTCTCAGTCTGTGGCTTGTCTTTTCATTGAACCATGTCTTTTGAAGAGAAGTTTTTAATTTAATGAAGCACAATTTATCAATTTTTTTTTCTTTTCTGCCTCATGCTTTGTGTGATCCAAGTAATTTTCACCTAAATCAGGGAAATAAAGCTTTTCTCCTACAAGTTTCATAGTTTTAATTTACATTTACTCAATAAATTTACTTGATACATTCCAAGTAAACATTTATATATGGTGTGAGATAAGGATTGAAGTTTTTTCCCCTTTGTGTGTGTATATCCAGTTATTCCAGGATCATTTGTTGAAAATATTATCCAAACCATTGTATTATCCTGACATCTTTGTGGAAAAATCAATTGACCATATCTATGTAGGTCTAATTCTGACTTTCTATTCCATACCATTGATTTATATGCCTGTCATTATGCAAATGTTACACAGTCTTGATTACTACAGCTTTATAAGATGAAATCAAGTAGTGTGAGTTCTCCAACTATTCTTTTTCAAATTTAACTTTGATATTCCAGGTCCTTAGATGTCTACATAAATTTTCAAATGCTAGAATTTGCATGTTAAATCTCAAAAATGATTGAAATTATGTCGAATCTATAAATCAATTTGGGGAGAATTGATAGCCCAATAATTTTGAATCTTTTGACCATGAATATCTCTCTACTTTTTTAGGTTTAAAATTTTTTTCATTTACTATTTTCCCACTTTCAGTATTCAGATCTTGCATATATTTTACTTGACTTACTCTTAAGTATCTTACAGTTTTATGTGTTTTCATTTCAATTTGCAATTGTTCATTGCTAGCGTATAGAAATACAATGATTTTTGTATACTGATCTTATATCCTACAACCTGGCTTTGTAAACTCACTAATTATTTTAGTTTCTTTTATTGTTGTTTGTAGATTTTTTGGATTTTCATCATACATAATCATGTTGTTTATAAATAAAAGCAGTTATATTTTTTCCTCTTCAATCTGTATGTCTTTTATTTCTTTTGCTTCCATTACTGCAATAGCTATGACCTCTAACACTTTGCTAAATGGGAGTGATAAGAGTGGACATCCTTGCTTTGTTCCTGATACGAAAGGGAAAACATTCGATTTTTTAACATGATGCTAGATCTAGGTTTTTCATAGATGCCCTTTATCAGATTAAGGAAGTTTCCTTCTATTCTCATTTGCATATAGTTTTTTTTTTTTTAAATATGAATGTAGAATTTATCAATTTTTTCTTTTTATTGAGGATTTTCTTTTAGCCTCTTAAGAGGGTGAATTACAATTATTTTCAAATATTGAATCAATCTTCTATTCCTAGGAGAAACCCCACTTGGTTATGATGAATTATACTTCTAACATATTGATGGATATGCTATGTCATTATTTTGTTAGAAATGTTTATCTGTATATTCATGAGTGGTATTGATTTGTAGTTTTGTTTCCTCTTAACATCTTGCTATAGATGGAATATTTCTGTCTCTGCAGTATTCATATGTTGAAATCTAAAGCTCAATGTGATGGTAATAGGAGACGGGGCCTGTGGGAGATGCCTAGATCATGAGAGTAGAACCCTCATGAATGGAATTACTTTGCTTACTAAAGAGACCTCACAGAATTCCCTAGCCCCTTCACCTATGAACCACACAGTGGGGCTTTACCAGACACTGAATTTGCCACAGCCTAGATCTTCGACTTACCAGTCTTCAGAATAGTGAGAAATAAATTTATTATTTATAACTTACCCAGTCTATGGTGTTTTCTTACAGTAGCCCAAATGAACTAAGACACATATGTTCTGATTTTGGTACTAGAGTAATGCTGATCTCATAAAATGAGTTGGGAAGGGCTCATTCTTCATCTGTTTAATAAAAGAGTTTATATAGAATTGGTATTATAATTTCCTTAAATTTTAGTAGAATTCCCCAGTGAAGACTTCTGGCCCTGGAGTCTACTTCACGGCAAAGTTTTTTTTTTTAAACATTTTATTTTTTTATTTTGCCCCCTCCCCCTTCCTTCTGTTAACCACTAGTCTATTGTCCATGTCCGTGAGTCTCGGTTTGTTTGTCCTGTTCATTTGTTGTTTTTAGGTTTATATCCCACATGTAAGTGATATCATGTGATTTTCAACCTTTTCTGTCTGGCTTATTTCACTTAGCATGATTTTCTCAAGGTCCATCCATGTCGTTGCAAATGGCAGTATTTCATCTCTTCTTATGGCTGAGTAATATTCCATTGTATATATGTACCACAGCTTCTTTAGCCAGTCATCTATTGTAGGACACTTCAGTTGCTTTTATGTCCTGGTCACTGTGAATAATGCTGCTATGAACATCGGTGT
>NW_006441955.1:3961200-3970875 GCF_000325575.1 Pteropus alecto
GTTGATATGATTCATTTTGGATCTCATCAAGTTTTTTCAGAAGTACCACCCTGAAGTCTCTGTCATTTAAGTTGCGTATTTCTACGTCCGTAAGCTTATTTTCTGGAGATTTTTCTCTTTCTTTCTGTAATGCCTTGTCACCTTGGCTGTTCGTGGTGTTTAATGGACTATTTCTCTGCCTGGGCATTAATGGAAGTGTATTCTGCTGTTTTTCCAGATAGAAGGTTTTGTATATAAAGGTCTCTCTTTAGCCTGTTGCAAAGAAGGCACTTTTCTTTTAGTTTCCAGTAGGTGGTGTCTAAGCTACTTGGATCCTTGCTTTATAGAAAGCTTTAAAATGCCTTAAAAAAAAATTTTCTTGCAGATATTTAATCACACTTGCTGCCCTCTGTTTTAGTCCCTGTTAATGTCAGTGACGGTCTCGGCGGCATTTGCTAAGATTCTCCTGGGGCTCCGTGGTGATCGGTGTCAGAGGTTATGAGGAGAGGCCCTCTGGGTTGGGAGTTGGGGGCTGTGGCTCAGCCTCAGTTTTGCAACTGGGACTGATCAAAATCAACTGTTGTTTCTCTGCTGTCCTGTCCCGCTTCTCTGTCTTCTGCCCTAATGACTGGGTCTTTCTGCACAGCGCGGGTTGTTCATAGCAGTTCCAGGCAGGGCTGTTTAGGAAAGTTCCCACACCTTCACTCCTCCCCATCTCCTGTAGGGAGCTCTGTCGGCTGCAAGAGGCAGCTTCTTTCTTTCTCCCAGTCCACCACCTGACACCTGGGATTCTGACCTATATTAGCTCTTATGTGCAGATCCCACTCTCAGACGTGCTGGTTGCAGTTTGGGTTTTTTTGTTGCATTTTAGATGTTCAGCTTATTGTTGTTTCAAGGCGAGACATCCGGGGACATCTCTCACTCTACCATGTTTCCGCCAAGTCACCTCCATTTTTAAAGAATAATAAGCATCCTAATGGGTGTGAAGTGGCATTTCATCCCGGTTTTGATTTGCATTTCTCTAATGACCAGTGATGTTAAACATCATTTCATGTGCTTATTGCCATTTTTATAGCTTCTTTGGAGATATGTCTATTCAATTTCTATTCAATTCAATTTCTTTGGAGATATGTCTATTCAATGCCCATTTTTTAATTGGGTTGTTTTTTATTGTGGAATTGTAGGAATTCTTTAAATATTCTGGATATTAATCCCTTATCAGAAATGATTTGTAAATATTTTCTCTTACTCTGTGGGTTGTCTTTTCATTCTCTTGATGTATTCTTTAATGCACGAAGGTTTTAAATTTGACAAAGTTCAATGTTTTTTCTTGTTGCCATACTTTCTATGTCATATCTAATAAATCATTGCCAAATTTAAAGTCATGAAGTTTTATGTTTTTTGCTTTTACGTTTTATGTTTTTTGCTTTTACGTTTAGATCTGTGATCCATTTTAGGTAATTTTTGTATGTGGTGTATGGTAAGGGTCCAACTTTATTCTTCTGAATGCACATATACAGTTTTCCCAGCACTATTTGTTGAAAAGACTGTTCTTTCCTCCATTGAATGATCTTGGCACCAGTATTGAAAACCATTTGACCATATACGCGAGAGTTTACTTTTTATTCCATTGGACTTTATGTCTGTCCTTCTGACAATATCACACTGTTTTGATTACTACAGCTTTGTAGGAAGTTTTGAAATCAAGAAGTGTGAGTCTTCCAACTTGGTTCTTTTTTTTTTTTTTTTTCAGTTTTGTTTTGGCTAATTAGGATCCCCTGAGATTCCATATGGATTTTAGCATGAGTTTTTCTATTTCTGCACCACCTCTACCACCCCAAAAAATACAATACAACAAAACAAAACAAATGTTGGGATTTTGTTAGGGATTTTATTGAACCAGTAGACCACTGTGTGTAGCATTGTCATCTTAACAATATTAAGTCTTCAAATACATGAGCGTAAGGTGTCTTTCCATTTATTTTTATCTTCTTTTATTCCTTCCTTTTAAATTCCTTTCAACAATTTTTTTGTAGTTTTCATTGTACAAGACTTTCACCTCCTTGTTTAAATTTATTCCTAAGTGTTTTATTCTTCTCGATGCTATTGTAAATGGAATTATCTTAATTTTCTTTTCAGCTTGTTTATTGCTAGAGTATAGAAATACAATCTTCCTGGACTGAATCATGAAGAACTGGAAAATCTAAATAGTCCAATCAACAGTAAGGAAATTGAAACAATCATCAAAAACCTCCCAAATAGTAAAAGACCAGGACCAGATGGCTTCACTAGTAAATTCTACTGAACATTCAAAGATGACTTAATACCTGTTCTTCTCAAACTTTTTCAAAAATTGAAGAAAAGGCAATACTTCCTAACTCATTTTATGAGGCCAATGTTACCATGATACTAAAACCTGGTAAAGATAACACAAAAAAGAAAACTACAAACCAATATCTCTGATAAATACAGATGCAAAAATCCTAAACAAAATACAGCTACACATTAAAAAGATTATACACCATGATTAAGTGGGATTCATTCCAGGGGCACGAGTATGGTTCCGCATATACAAATTAATTAATGTGATACACCACATAAACAAAATACAGGATAAAAATAATTTTTAAAATGCAACTGTTTTTTTCGTGTTGATTTCGTACCCTGCAACTTTGCTGAATTCATTTATCTTTAAAGTTGGGTGCACATGAATACATGTTGCGTGCATGCCTGTGTATGTAAAATCTTTAAGGTTTTCTATATATAAGAACATACCATCTGTGAACAGAGATAATTTTCCTTCTTTCCAATTTGGATGTCTTTTACCAGTGCAGTTTTATAATATATCTTGAAATCATATAGAGATAGTCCTCCAACTTTATTGTTCTCTTCAAAATTATTTTGACTTCTAGGTACTTCGCATTTTCATATAAATTTTAGAATTAGCTTGTCACTTTCTACCAAAAAATAGCCTCTAGTCATTTGAATGTGATTCTGTTACACCCATTAATCAATTTGAGAAGCTTAACATCTTAGTGGTATTAGGCTTTCCAATCCATGAAACTAATATATTTCCCCATTGATTCATAAATTTTATCAGCAATATTTGTAGTTTCAATATACATGATGTACACATTTTAAAGTTTACCATTAGGTAATTTGTCTTTGAAATAACTTGCTTTCTAATGTCTGTGCCTTTAATTTCTTTTTCTTGCCTATTTCACTGGCTAGGATAACCAATATAACATTGAATAGAAGTGGGGAGAGTGTTCATCCTTGCCCTGTTCTGAGCTAAGTGGGAAAACATTCAGTCTAACAATTAAGTAATGAGGTTAGTTGTAACTTTTGTGTAAATGCCCTGTTGAGGTTGAAGAAGTTCCATATTATTACTATTTTTTAACTTTTATTATGCATGGGTATTGAATTCTGAAAATGCTTTTTCTACACCTATTGAGATAATCATATGATTTTTCTTCTTAGTTCTGCTAATGTAGTGAATTAAAATAATTGACCTTTGAATGTTAAAGTAACCTTGCACTTCTGGTCTAAACTTTACTCGCTCAAGCTGTATTACATAGTGTTAAATTCTATTTCTAGCATTCTGTTAAGAAGTATCTGTGTTTATGAGAGATATTCTATAGTTTTATCTTTTTGTGATACTTGGTTTTTGTATCAGGGTAATGCTGATGTCATAAAATGAATTGGAAAGTATATCTACTTCCTGTATTTTCTGAGGGAGTTTGTATAAGATTAGCATTAGTTCTTCTTTAAAAGTCTGATAAAATTAACCAGTGGAGTCATTTGTGATAAGAGTTTTCTTTACAGGAATGTTTTAAACTAAGAATTCAATTTCCTTAATAGCTATAAGGCTATTCAGCTGATCAGATTTTTATTTCTTCTTGATTCAGTTTTGCTAATTTGTTTTCTTCAAGATGAAAGAAATTCGTCTTCTTCATTCAGGTTGTTGAACTTGCTGACTAATTTTTTTCATAATATTTTCTTTTAAAAACCTTTACATATCTGTAGTGATTAATTTTTGTATTCACTATTTCTTGATTAATCTTGTTAAAGGTTTATAAATATTTTTAACCTTTCATAGAAATGACTTTTGGTATCTTCTAACAAGGTTATTTTCCTATTTAATCACAATGTCATTATTTCACCCAAGAAACTTAACATGTCTAATATGCAGTCCATATTAAAATTTCCCTAGTTGTTCAAAAATATCCTTTAAGGCTGTCTTTTATTCAATCACAGACCCAAGCTAAGACCATGCATTGCTGTTGCATGTCACTTTTAATCTATAGCAGTTCCCTCTGCTTTTTTTTTTTTTATAATATTGATTTTTAAAGAAGTCTAGCCAACCATCTCATAGAATGTCTCATAATCTGTTTTGTCTGACAACCTTTTCGGAATTAGACTCAGGTAATACATTCTTGGCAAGAAATTTTATAAGTAATATTGTATACTACTAACTGTATCACATCAGAAGGTACATAATGTCAATTTATTACATTACGGTGATGCTAAGGTTTGATTACTTGATTAAAGTGGTGTCCAGGATATCTCTCTATTGTAATAATACCTTTTATCTTTGTGATTAAGTAATCTTAGGAGTGATACTTTGAGATTATGTAAATGTCCTGTTACCCAGCAAATTTTCATACAATTGTTTCTAACTAAGTATTATACTGGTGGTTACAAAATAAGATTTCTTTTTTTCCTTCAAATTAGTATTTCTTAATTTAGTCATTCATTCTACTTCCTTTTTTCATTCAACACATTTTTACTGGATGTCTACCATGGCTAGCACCAAATCAAACATATTTCCCCATTCTTGTGGAGGGGAATAAATAACCTCTTCGCAGCACTCCAAGAAGGACCTACATAAATTAAAATATGTAAAGAACAAGTCCTACTTGTAGTCATCATCATATTTGCATCAATTAAAGGGCAGTAGACACATGTCTGGGTTGGTTTTTTTTTTTTGTCTTTCCCTCTTTTTAAAAAAAATTGATATATAATTCATATACTATAAACTGCACCCCTTTAATAAAATGTTCAATTCAGTTATTTTTAGTATATTCACAAATTTGTGTGGCAATCACCGCTATCTAAAGAACATTTTCATCACCCCTAAAAGGTACTTGTACCCATTATCAATCATTTTCTATTTCCCCCTCCAAACGCCCCTGACAATGATTAATCTACTTTCTGTCTCTATAGCCCAATCTAGACATTTAGCTTAAATGAAATTATGCAATATGTAGTCTTTTATGTCTGGCTTCTTTCACTTAGCATAATGTTTTCATAGTTCATTCATGTACCATGTATCAGTACTTGATTCCTTTTTTACAGCTGTAAATATTCCATTGTATACACATATATTTTGTTTATCCACTTCTTCATATTAGTTTATACAGTTTTTCCTAACTTTTTAAATGGCCGCATAGTTCTCCATTGTGCAAATGTGTCACAGTTCATTCTAACCAGTCTCCTTGGATAAACATTTAGGATATTTAGCATATTTTGCTATTACAAATTTATTTATTTAGCATATTTTACTCTAGCAAAATATTTTTAATAGCAAAATATGCTAAATATACTAAATAATGTTTATTTGCAATGCTAGCACCAATACTTACACATAATGAAATACTTGTGCACATATTTTTTCTATTTGGAAGATGTAGTTTCAAGTTAAATTCATAGAATTAAAATTGTAGGGTTAAACATGAATGCATATGTAGTTTTCTTATGCATTTCAAAATACTTTTCATAGAGGTTATACCATTATTTCTTCCAAACAGCAGTGAATAGAGTGCCTGTTCCCACATAGCCTCAACAACAGAGTGCACTGTACATTTTTTACCTAATTATTATTTCTTTACCAGACTCATCAGTGAGATTTTTATTTTGCATTTATCTAATTTTGAATGAACTTGAACATTTTTTCAAATGTTTGAAGAGCATTCTAGACTATCCAGCCTCATCTAACCTGGCATAGATGAGAGGACCCTCTAGCCAACCCCAAAACCATATTAAATAATAAACATTGTTTCAAGCCAGTAAGTTTTGAGGTGGTTGGTTATGCAGCAAAAGTTAACTCATGTAATCACATTAGCCAACACAAATCATATGACTGAACCTAAATACAAGAAGCTGGAGAGGATAGTCTGCCTTTTGTGGGAAGAGTAATAAATTTACCTGGCAAAGAATGTAGATACAAAGTCCTATAATTCAATCTACCACAACATTTTTCCTTTTTCCTATCTTTATTACGTTTAGCATTATGCTGGAGAATAATTTAAGTAGCATTGGAATTATTTGTGTTTGAGAGACAGGTAAAATTGGCTTGTCAAACCATGCTTTTTTGAGAGATATTTCTTTGATGATTTTCTCTATTTCGTCTAAAGAAATTGGTCTATTTAAGCTTTCTATCTACATTGGGGTCAATGTAAGTAAGTTTTATTTTACAAGAAATTATGCATTTTAACCATATCTAAATGTGTTTGCATAGATTTATGCAAAGTAGTCTCTCATACTTGTCTTTGCGATTCTCTATATCATTGTCTATTTCCCATTCGTCGTTTCTTATTTTATATATGTGTACTTTCTCCCACTTGATTACGTAAGCTACTGGTTTTTCTATTTTTATTGGCTTTCTCCAAAGAAACAGAAATTTTATTTATTAGTTATGTAGTTTCCCTGTGTTCTATTTCAATATCTGCTTTTATATTATATCCTTCCTCTGCTATTTTCTTTTTCTAGCTACTTGAGTTGAAAATTTAATTCATATATTTTCATTCTCTTATTTTTATTGATATAAGTTAAGGCTATAAATTTTTATCTGATCTCTACTTTGTCACTTAGATTTGACATCTATACATTACTGTTATGTTTTTTAAAATTCTGCAATTTTCATTTGTATTTCCCTTTTCAGCCAAGAATTATTTGCTAGAGAGTTTTAAAACTTGTAGTTTCAAGAAACTTTTGGTTTTGTTTTACTATTGATTTTTAATTTTCTAATGTTATTTGTAATAAATCTATAGTATTTGTTGAGGGGTTTTTTTTACTCCTATGAGACTTATTTTCATAAATGCTTCATGTGCACTTGAGAAGCAGGTATATTTTTTACTATAGAATGTAAATTTTTATAGATGCATATGATATATAAGCTACATTATTATGTTGTTTAGGACTTCTTTATTCTTACATCTTGTCTAAAATTGACATGTGTTGTATTAAGAATCATATGTTATATAATCAGACAATTAATGTGTTTCTACTTCTCCTTGTATCTCTTTTAGGTATGAATTATGAAGGAAAATTATTTATGAAGTTGTGGTGTTAGTCAGGTCACATACCTCATAACTTTTTTACTTCATTGTTAATTGTAGCTTTAGTGATATAAAGTGTCTTTCTTTGTTTTTTAGCATAAATTCTACCTTGTCTGATATTAGGATCATAAACTTTGCTCATTGTTTATATTTGCCTGATATGTCTTTGCCCATTTCTTTATTTTTAGGCTTTCCACTTCACTTAATTTAGGTATGTCTCTTAAAGCACAGATTGGCTTTTTTTTCCCCTGAAATCATTTCTACTAATAAGTGAATCAAGCTCTTTTATATTTATTGATATGATGTATGTATTTGATCTCAACTGAAATAATACAAAGTATATTTTCTGATCACAGTGGAACTAACCCATGGATCAGAGAGGAAGTCACAGGACAAATTAGAAATACTTTTAATTGACTGAAAATGAAAACACAACATATCGGAATTTGTGAGATTTAGAGGAATTTGAGAAACTGTTTCTTTTAGAAAACAGGGAATGTCTTGAATCAATAAGCTAAGCTTCTACTCTAAGAAAATAAGAGCAAATTAAACCAAAAGCAAAGAGAAAGAAGAAAATATGGTAAGAGCAGATAACAGTGATGTCAAAAACAGAGAAACAATAGAGATAATGAAGCCAAAGCGGGTTCTTTGAAAACTTCAGTACAATTGACATATTCAATTGACCAAAATAAATAAACAAAAAGGAGAGAAGATATTAATTGCCAGTATTAGGAATGTAAGAGGGGATATAACTACATATGCTATAGACATAAAAAGTGAAGAAATATTATGACCAACTTATTTTCAACAAATTTAACAACAAAAATAAAATGGACATACTCTTTAAAAAATATAAACTACCAAAGCTTACTAAGTAAGAAATAGAGTACCTGAAAAACCTTACATCTATTTTTAAATTTAAATTTTGTAAATTAAAACTCTGCCATGATTGGATTAACATGGCGGAGTGAGAGACATCCCCAGATCTCTCTCCTTGAAATAGCAATAAGCTGAACATCTAAAACTCAACAAAAACACCCAAACTGCACACCAGCTCCTCTGAGCATGAGATCTGCGCATAAGGGCTAACATAGGTTAGTACCCTGAGTGTCGGGTGGTGGACTGGGAGAAAGAAAGAAGCTGCCTCTCATAGCAGGAGCTCCCTGTAGGAGGAGAGGAGAGGAAAAATTACGGCGCTTTCTCTAAACAGAACTGCCTAGGAAAGCTGTGAGGTACATGCAGCCCACAGCAGTGCCCAGTCATCAGTGCAGAGAAACAGGGACAGCAGAGAAACAACACTGGATTGTTTACAACCATAGTTGTAAAACCGAGGCAGAGCTGAAGCTCCCAGCCCCCAACCCAGAGGGACCCTCCCCACATACCCTCTGAGACCGATCACTGCGGAGCCCCAGGGAAATCTAAGCAAACGCCACCAAAACTGTTGCTAACATTGACAGGAACTAAGACTGAGGGTTGCGAGCATGATTAAACATCTACAAGAAAATAAAGGTATTATTAAGACTTTATATAAAGCAGAGATACAAAGGGCTTAGATGCCGCCTACTGGAAACCGAAAGAAAAGCGCCTCCTTTGTAACGGGCTAGGGATCATTATATAATAAATCTTCCTTGGAAATCTAAGAACGCCACCAAAACTGTTGCTAACATTGACAGGAACTAAGACTGAGGGTTGCGAGCATGATTAAACATCTACAAGAAAATAAAGGTATTATTAAGACTTTATATAAAGCAGAGATACAAAGGGCTTAGATATCGCCTACTGGAAACCGAAAGAAAAGCGCCTCCTTTGTAACGGGCTAGGGATCATTATATAATAAATCTTCCTTGCATTACAGAAAAAGAGAAAAATCTCCAGAAAATAAGCTTACGGACATAGAAATACGCAACTTAAATGACAGAGACTTCAGGGTGGTACTTCTGAAAAAACTTGATGAGATCCAAAATGAATCATATCAACAATTTCAGGAGATATAAAAACAACTAGATGAGTAGAATGAGTTTTTTAGCAAGGAGATTGAAACTCTCAAAAAGAACCAAATTGAATTTCTGGAGATGAAGAACACACTGCAAGAGATGAAAAATGAAATAGCAAGCTTGGAAAATAGAGTTGATCAAATGGAGGAAAGGATCAGTGATAGCGAAGACAGAAATTTAGAAATAAATAAGAAGGAAGAAGAGAGAAACCAAAGAATGAAAAACCAAAGAATGAAAGAGAAATACAAGAACTAGTGATACCGTCAGGATAGGAAACATAAGTGTAATGGCCATTCTCGAAGGGAAGGAAAAGAGCAAGGATCAGAAAGCCTTTTCAGACAAATAGTTGACGAGAATTTACT
>NW_006441955.1:3971435-3986701 GCF_000325575.1 Pteropus alecto
AATATTTGTTGCCCCGCATTTTGGCCTTTTACTTTTAGGCTAATGCTCAGTAAACAGCAAGTATGATAATACCTATCCCACTAGCAAATCTGTTCTATTTAGGATTTATTCAGGTTAAAAATCAAACCAAGCCAAACCAAATCAAAACCTATTCTTGTAAGGGCAATAAAAATAAGCAATGGAAGCTATAGAAAACAAGACTCCATTAAGTGAAAAAAATCAAATGGACCTTTCAAAGCAAAATGAGGGTGATTTGTTGATATCAGACTGTGGAGTCCAGAGCATGGATAGAAAAGTTTGAGAGGTTGATGAGGGCTAAAGAAGCTGTGTTACATATATACAATGGAATACTACTCAGCCATAAGAAGAGATGAAATACTGCCATTTGCAACGACATGGATGGACCTTGAGAAAATTATGCTAAGTGAAATAAGCCAGACAGAAAAGGTTGAAAATCACATGATATCACTTACATGTGGGATATAAACCTAAAAGCAACAAATGAGCAGGACAAACAGACAGACACTCTTGGATATGGACAATAGACTAGTGGTTACCAGAGGACTATAGAGTATTAGTTAATACTGGGGTTGGTGAAGATGGGGGAGGTATGCAGGGTAAAGGGGGTCAAATATAGGGGGGTAAAGTGGGTAAAGGGGATCAAATATATGGTAGCTGAAGAAAACTGGACTTTGGGTTGTAAACACACAATAGAATATACAGATATCAAATGATAATGTACACCTGAAAATTATATAACTGTATTAACCAATGTTACCCCAATAAACTTAATAAGAAAAAAATAAGACAAATAAAAATATTTTAAAAAATAAAAATGTAAAATGACAAGTGTTCATGAGGATGTGGAGAAATTGGTGTTTTCATGCATTGTTTTTGGGAATGTAAAATGGTGCAGTTGCTATGGAATACAGATTGGTGCCTCAAAAAGTTAAGCATTGACTTGACCCAGCAATTCTACCAAGTATATACCCCAAAGAAGAGAAAGCAGGGACTTGAACGAATGCTCCCACCATATTAACAGCAGTATTCTTCACAATAGTCAAAGGTGTAAACAACAGATGAATAGACAAACAAAATATGGTATATACACACAATGAAATATTATTCAGCCTTAAAAAAGGAAGGAAATTCTGATACATGCTATAACATGAATGAATCTTGAAAAGAATATGCTGTGTGGTAAGACAGACACAAAAGGATACATATTGTGTAATTCCACTTATATAAGGTATCTAGAATAGGTAAATTCATAGAGACAAAGTGGAACAGTGGTTACTAGGGGCTAGAGGGAGTAGGGAATAGGAAATGATTTTTTTAATGAGTACAGGGTTTCTGTTTGGGATGATGTAAAAGTTCTAGAAATGGATAGTGGTGAAAGTTGCACAACATTGTGAATGTATTTAATTCTACTAAATTGTACTTATAAAAATGGTTTAAATGGTAAATTTTATGTTATGTATATATTATAATTAAATAAAAAATTTTTAATTCACTAATCAAGAAAGTCTGGTCTTGGTATAACGAGCAATATATAAATCAGTGGAGCAGAATAGATTTCCAGAAATAATCTTATATAATTATGAATTATGGCCAATTGATTTTCAATAAACAGACCAAGATAATTTAAGAGAGTAGTTTAGTAGTGTTAAGAAATAATGCTGAATCAATAAGATATTCACATAAAAAAGTGAATCTTGACCTTACCTTATACCATACACAAAAATTAACATAAAAACAGATTTTAAGGAAATACATGCAAGTCATATATTTGATAAGGGACTTGTATCCAGAATATATAAAGAAATCTTACAATTCAATAATAAAAAGATAGTTGACCCAACTTAAAAATGAGCATAAGGATTTGAATACATATATATCTAATGAAGATATACTAGTGGTTAATAAGCATATGCAAAAAGCTCAATATCATTAGCAAATCAAATCCACAAGGAGATACCACTTTACATTTGGTAGGATGGCTATGATAGAAAGGACTATAAGTGTTGATGAGGATTTGGAGAAATTGAAATCCACATTCACTGCTGGTAAGAATGTTAAACAATAGCATCACTTTAGAAAACTAGTTTGGCAGCTCCTCAAATTGTTAAAAACAGAGTTACCATATGGCCCCAAATTTCTACTCTTAGTGTATATATCAAAGTAAAATTAAAACATATGTCCACAAAAACTTATACAGTAATGTTCACGGTAGCATTATTCATAACAGCCAAAAAAGTGAATACGATTCAAATGTCCATTAATTGATGAATCAATAAACAAAATGTGGTATATCCATACAGTAAGCAGAAGTGTTAAACTCTGAATCTCATTTTATCAATTTTTTCTGTTATGATTTTCTGGGTCCTATCTGTAAAAACTTTGCCTATTTCATGATCACGAAGACATACTTTGTTTCCTTCTAATAGCTTTAACAAATTTAAAATTTATCCAAGTTGTTGACGGATTGGTGTTGAAGTCTCCAACTATAATTGTGGATTTGTCTTTTTTTTCAGTTTTATCATTTTTTTTTACTTCACATATTTAGCACATATATATCCAGGATTGCTATGTCTTCTTGGTGAGTTGATCATTGTAGAATGTATTTCTCTTTCTGGTAATTTTCTTTGCTCTGAATTGTGTTTCATCTGATATTAATTTAGCCATTACTATTTTCTTTTAATTGATATTCGTATGATGACTCTCCATTCTCTTACTGTCAACCTGCCTATATCATCATATTTGAAGTGAGTTTCTTTCAGATACAATACAGTTGGGTCATGTTTTTTAATTCACTCTGCCAATCTCTATTAATTGATATTTAGACAATTTACATTTAAGTTGCAGCTTAGGTTGCCATTTTATATTTTATTTTCTGTTTGTTCTATTTTTAATTTCTCTGTTTTCCTTTCCTGACTTCCTGTGGGTTAACTGAATATTTTTTAGAATTCCATTTTAATTTGTCTATAGTGTTTTTGAGTACATCTCTTTGCATATTTTTAAGGATTGCTATATCTCTTACATCATACATATGTAATTTATCACAGTCTACTAATATTGTCATCTTATTAGTTTGATGGGAGTATAGAAACCTTATCTTCCTTTATGTTCCTTTACATTCTCTTTATACTATAAATTGTCTTAAATATTTTCGCTACATACATTTACAACCACATCAGTGTTAACAGTATTGTTTCAGTTGTCAAACATATTTTAGAAACCTCAAAAAAATGAAAATCTATTATATTTAATCATATTTTTGCATACTATATTTTTGCCTCAAGGTTGCTTATTTTAGTTCCTTCCTTTCTGTTTAGAGAAATTCTTTTAACCATTCTTTTAGTGTAGGTCTGCTGGTAACATATTTAGTTTTCCTTTATCTGAGAATGTCTTGATTTTCCCTTCATTCCTGAAGGATATTTTTGCTGGATGTAAGATTCTGGGTTCAGAGTTCTTTTCTTTTAGCAATTGAAAGTGTCATGCCACTTCTTTCTGGCTTCTACAGATTTTGATGTGAATTTCATTGTCATTTGAATTTTCTGGTAAAGTGTTATTTCTTTCTTTCTCTGATTTCAAGATTTTTAGTTTGTCTTTAGTTTTCAAAAGTTTGACTATGATGTTTTTGTTTGGATTTCTTTAGGTTTATCCTTTGAGGTGTTCATTCAGATTTTCGAATATGTAGGTTCATCTCTTTGAGCATATTGAAGAAGTTTTCGGTCATTATTTCTTCAAGTACTTTTTCACTCATGCCCTCTTTCTCTTCTCCTTCTGCAGCTCTGATGACATAAATATTAGATCTTTTGTTATAGTCCACAGGTTCTGGAGGCTCTGTTTATTTTTTTAATGCTATTTTCTCTTTGTTGTTCACATTGAGTAATTTCTATTGTTCTATCTTATAGTTTACTGTTTCTTTCCTCTTATCTCTCTCTTCTGATGTTGAGTCCATCCACTTTTTTAGTTTAGTTATCATATTTTTCAATTCTAAAGTTTTCATTTGGTTCATCTTTACATTTTCTATTTCTTTCTAAGACTTTCTATTTTTTCATTTGTTTCCAGCATGTTTGTAATTGCTCATTGAGGTATTTTTATGATGATTGCTTTAAAATCTTTATCAGATATGTCTAACATCTCTGTAATTTCAGGTTGGCAGCTATTGATTGTCTTTTTTTGTAATTCAGTTTGAAATTTTTCTCATTCTGGATAGGATGCATGATTTTTGATTGACACTTAACATTTTGGGTTTTGTGTTATGAGATGCTGGATCTTATTTAAATAATCTGTTTTAGCCAGTGCTATGGCAGTGGAGGAAATGGGCACACTACCTCATTACTGCCAGGTTAGGGTACAAGTCCCGGTTTCTGATTTGGACTCTGTTAACAGACATGCAGGGTGGGGCTACTCATTAGCGCTGGGGCAGGAATGGGAGTTCTGGCTCCCCATTAGTGCTTCAACTGATACCTCCTTGCTCAGGAAAGGTAGGAGTACCTCATTACTGCTCCACAGGTGACCTCCACTGACACTACTGGGGAAGAGGGAGGTAGCCTCATTCCTCCTGTGCAGTGGTGAATGTCCTGACTCTCTACTAGGACTCCTTGGACACTACCCCCATTACCATTTTTTAATGTAATTATTTAAGTATTAATTTATATAATTTAATTTTTTTCACTTTATTATTAGTTTCAAGTATACAGTACATTGGCTGGACATTTATATAGTTTATGAAATGATCCCCAATTGCTCTTTCTCTCCTCTAGCTCTACACCTACCCATTACTTTAATGCTAACTGCATTCCCTATGCCATGATCCCCATCTCCATGACCATCTATCAACTACTAATTTGTATTTCTTTAACCCTTCACTCCTTTATCCCAGCTCCCCAAGCCCCCTTCCCTCTGGCTGTCACCAAATTGTCCTCTATATTTGTGAGTCTGTTTTTGAATAAAATTTAACTTTTAATATGGCTATTTCTAACAACTGGCTCATAAAATTCTAGAAAATTTAACAATCAACTCTTGTGAGCCAGCAGGAGTTGGCATCATCACAACTCTGTAAAAATGCAATGACATTTGATCTAGCAACTCTACTACTTGGAATCTACCCTAAGGAATTCTAAATTTCTCTTAAATGCATCTGTACAACTGTTTACTTAACGTCTCTTATTGTGTGTCTAATAGGCATCTCAAATTTATTATGTCTAAAACTAAATCCTTAACTTTTAGTCCATAAAACCTATTTCTTTTCCCGTGTTTCTTATCTCAGTAAATGGCCCAACATCACTGAAATGCTCAGGTTAATTAGCCTTGACTTTTCCTCTTATACTATCTAAACTATTAGCAAACCCTATTGACTGCATCACCAAAATATACTATAAATCTGATGACATCTTACCTTCTTCATCTTGAGCCTCATTGGTTTTGATTAGCTGGTATATCAATCTATCAGGTAATCACTGTGGCTTTGTCCGGCCAAGAATGAGTTACACCCATCTCTGAGGGCACTGACTCAATTCTATCCAAAATACCTGAATGAATCAATTATGGCAAAAAGACGATTTTGGCTATAATGTTGCAGAAAGATCATTTAATTGCTTATGTTATAAACATTAAATAATTCTATACATATATAGTAGACTAAGTAGGCAAAAAAAGGAATAAAAATAAACCCAGCATTTAATGCTTATTTTCATGTGTAGCATGTTTTCAAATGTGAATTTATACAACCTAAACAAATCTTTTTTTTAAAATACATTTTTTAATTATCTAGAGCCAGTTTGTTCTTTTAAAGATACCATTAATGCTTATCTATCTTTTTTTCACATAGAATGGAACAATGTGATGATATATGTAAATTCATGGTAAATTCCTCTATATGGCAAAAATACTTTTTTTCTAAGGCTCTTTAGCTCACTGCTGATACATTTAAAAGTAAACATAAGAGAAGACCTGTTTTACACCTTTGTGCCAGTATCCCTTTAAACCTCTGTTCAGTTTATTTCTGATTTCTCTGGTTTCTTCATTAGATCCACTTGAGAATAGTTTTCTTCATTTGAAATATATAGCTGCCAAATAGGACATAGTTCTAAACTTGAAACATTCAGAGTCTTATAAAAGTTACCCTGACTTTTTAACTGCAATAACTACTTTATAAGCAAATGTTAAAAGAATTATAACTCTTTAAAAGAGATAAGTTCTCTCCATTTAAACACATAAGATTATTGCTCTTCAAGAAAGTTATGTCTGTTAGATGCAATTTATGTACTCAATACACATTTGAGTGCTACTGCATGTGAGGACTGTGATAGGTGCTGAGACAGTCAAGAAGACAAACTTGTAATCACAGTTTTGCCCTATTTATATATACATGTCGTTTGTACTGCCTGCATATCACCTAGATACTTAATTTTTTTCAGCCAACCCCCAATACCTCACTCCTACTCACTCCCTTGTCTTTTAAATCTAAGGGTGCTAATGACTTCTATCTGTCTTTGGTTCTTGAGATTTTCTTCCCTTAAACTTTTCCATATCTCTGTAAACAGTCCCTTTATAAAGTTCTCTTAATTTAAGTCCTTTTGAACATGCCATTCTAAATGAAGGTTGATGTTAGAAATATTCAGATTCTGGTTAACTATTGATTTGTTTGGGTAAAGGGCTAGCTGCTTATCTTCTAAAGTACTATTTTTGTCACTTCCTTTATTCTCAGTCTCAACATTGTTTCCATAATAACTTTTATGTAAAATTTTTTTTTTACTTGTTTATTTACAATCTTCTCCAGTAGGCTAGAAGTTACATAAGGCATGGACCATGTTTATTTTTTCACCATTGTATTCCTTATGACTGGCATATAATACATGCTTAATAAATATTTGCTCATTCACTTATTTAACAAATATTGAGTGCTCACTATGTGCCAGGCTCTATGTAAGATTCTGAAAACAGAAAAAAAAAACCAAGCTCCTTCTCTTATAAAATGCATAAATAATTGCGTTCCAAATATAAATCTATGGGATATTAATAGCCTTACATGAAAAAAAAGCATTCTATGGCTAAATTTAGGCAACAGTTACACAAAAGTTGAATTGATTTTTTGTTGCAGGTTTTATCAGTTATTTTAATAATCAAATATGAATTTGTAAGAGGGGATTGATACATATGCAGTGTTTCCTAAGCTCTCTTATCACAGAGCCCCTTTTTTAATGAGCAAAGATAAAGATTTTAAAATAGGCCATAATTTAGGAGAGCATGGTTGTTGCTTTGGATTTTTAAAGTGAGTCATGAAAAATTTGACTAGAGGTACAATTTCTGTATCTAATCCTCTCTTTTTTATTATCCTTTAATCAATTGCTTTAAATATATAACACAAAATGATCGTTACGATTTAAAAGCAGGTGATGCCTCTTTTACAAGATATAACACAAATTTAAAGTTTTACAGTTGACTCATTGGGTGATATTTAATTAATAACATCTTCATTATCATGGTTTGCTTCACAAATGGTGCAAATGACATTGAAACAATTGGCCTAATTTCAAATTCATCCATGTTTAATTCAGGGCAATACTAACAGCTTTAATCCATTTTACCAATTCACCAGGATAGCCTACTGCACAAACCATATACCTTCTCATTTCCATGCCTTAAATGTTCTTTTCCTCCCAGAAGTCCTAGTTCCACCTCTTAATCTCTGTCTTTGAAAAACCGTATTATTTCTGAGCCTCAGTTTCCTCAATTATGAAATAATAATAGCTATCTCACAGGATTAAAGAAGGTCATATATATAAATCTTATCATAAGTGAGAGGTAACAGACAAGCCAGGGGAACGGACTAGAATGATGGATGTGGTAATGGATTACAGCTGGAGACATCACTAAATGTGCATGTTTAATTAATAGAGATACAGATGGTTAAATATAGAAATATGTATATAGATATGTATAAACATGGGTTGGCTGAGTATATACACATATTCTTCTTTGTTCTTTCATCTGAGAGGGCTTAGAGGAAATGAAACTCCATATACAATAAGCACATTTAGCACCTAGATGTTGGCTTCTAATATCATGAAAAATAACTAGGACTCCTTGGAGAGATGGCTGATTCTAGAACTGGAGCAAAAAATATATAAGATAATCTTGTGGTGTCAGAAAGTAAGGAATTGTTACACAGACACACATACAGACACACACACAGACACACACACGTTGATGGGATACCTAAGAAGGGCACAGGAGCCAAGTGAAAGACTTCTCAATAGCCAAAGCTAGAACAATTTGAACAACAAAGTAAAACTGCCATCACATTATAACCTAAAGTATAAAATAAATATCCACGAGTCCACAAAATATTAAAAATAAAATTCCCTTATGACCCAGCAATTCCACTGCTGGGTATTTACCCAAAGGACTCCAAAACACTAATTCGAAAAGATATATGCACCCTTATGTTCACTGCAGTGCTATTTACAATAGCTAAGATATGGAAGCAACCTAAGTGCCCATTGACAGACGACTGGATAAAGAAGATGTGATATATATATATATATGATGGGATATTACTTGGCTATAAAAACTGAAATCTTACCACTTGCAACAACATGAATGGACCTAGAGGGTATTATGCTAGGTGAAATAAGTCAGGTAGAGTAAGACAAACACCATATTATTTCACTTATATGTGGAATCTAAAAAATAAAATAAATGAACAAACAAAACAGAAACAGACTCATAAATACAGAGAACAAACTGATGATTACTAGGTGGGTGAGGGGTTGAGGGGCTGGGTGAAAAAGGTAAAGGCATTAAGAAGTACAAATTGGTAGTTAGAAAATAGTCACAGAAATGTAAAGTACAGTATAGAGAATATAGTCAGTAATATTGTAATAACTATGTATAGTGCCAGGTGTGTACTACACTAATTGGAAGATCTCTTCATAAATTATATAAATGTTTAACCACTATGCCATACACCTGAAACTTATATAAAATAATATTAAATGTCAATTGTAACTGAAAAATTTTAAAAATCCATGAATCCATACTGATATAATTAAATAAATTAATAAATGGAGGAAAATAAACAAATCTCCCATATAGAATTCCAAACAAATTATGTAGATACTCGAACCCAAAGCAAGGTAAGTAAGTTCCCACTCCTTAAGTGTGGGCTCTACATAAGTGACTTTCTTCCAAAGTCACATGGAAAGGGTGGGGGGATAGCTTTGCAGTGGAGAAGCCTGACATGGAGAAGCCTGACAAACACCGCTTTGGTCAGGTGATAAAAGTCAACATCAATAGTCATAAGTCATGTTGATGGTCTGTAACCTTGATATGATATAATGAAAATGGCACTGTACATTCATAATCTTCCTCAAAAACAAACAAACAAACAAACAAACCCATAACTCATATGATAATATACTTATTAGAACAGCCAAAATACAGAATACTGACAACACCAAATTTGGGCAAAGATGTAGATCAACAGGGGCTCTTATTCATTTCTGATGGAAACACAAAATGGTACAGCCACCTTAGAAGTTTGGCAGCTCCTTACAAAGCTAAACATATTCTTATAATTTGATCTAGCAATTGTGATCCTTGGTATTTACCCAAAGGAGTTGAAAACATGTCCACTCAAAAAACCTGCACATGGATGTTTATAGCACCTTTATTTATAATTGCTGAAATGTAGAAACAACCAAGATAACTTTCAGTAGGTGGATGGATAAACTGTGGTACATCCAGACAAGGGAATACTATTCAGTGCAAAAAGAAATGTGCTATCAAGCAATGAAAAAACATGGAGAAAACCTAAATGGATATTACTAAGTGAAAGAAGCCAATCTGAAAGGCTATGCATCGTGTGATTCCAACTATATAACACTTTGGAAAAGGCAAAACTATGGAAACAGTAAAACCATCAGCAGCTGCCAGGAATTGAGTGGCAGAATGACTAGGCAAAGCATAGAGGATTTTTTGGGCAGTGAAAATTCTCTGTAACACTATGATGATGGATATATTTTATTGTTTGTCTGAATCTATAAAATGTACAACATTTTATGGAGTTAATCTTAAGGTAAACTATGGATTTTAAGTGATTATGATGTGTCAGTGTTGGTTCATCAATTATAACAAATGTACCTCTCCAGTGAGGGATGTTGATATGGGGGAGACTGGATGTATAGAGGAGGGGGATATATAAGAAATTGCTATACCTTTCTCTCAATTTTGCTGTGAACCTAAAACTACTCTAAAGAAATAAAGTCATTTTTAAAAATTAACTAAATAAACTATAACTCCAGTCTAATCATGAGATAAATGTTAGACAAAATTCATTAAAGGGGCATCCTACAATATACCTGACGGGTACTCCTCAAAACTGTCAAGGTTTTCAAAAATGAAATCTAAGAAAATGTCACAGCCAACAAGAGCCTAAGGAGACAAATTAACATGGGGTCCTGGAACAGAATAAGAATATTAGGTAAAAACTAAGGAAATATGAATAAACTATGTATTTTTATTAATAATCTATTGACTCATTAATTATATCAATGTACTAGAATAACAAAAGGTACTAATAATAGTGATAACTGTGTGGATGAGGGCATATGTGAGAACTCTCTGTACTATCTGTTCAATTTTTCTATGTATCTAAAACTGTCCTAAGTGACAAGTCTATTAATAAAAAAGAAAATGCCTCTTACAATGCCTGATATGTAAAAGGTGTTTAGTATGTGGTCTCCACAATCAGTTACCATCATTATCAATAATAACATTAACTGATATTTTTCCAGTATGAACCAGTTTATGGTCATGAATATAATCTTATTTACAATAATCATCCTTGTTTCAATGGAAACTGTAGATAGAGGAGAAACAGTTGAGCTTTAGAGAAAACAGACTGAGATTAAAAGCCTGGCTTTGAAATTTTACAAGCTTTGTGAACTTTGGCAAGTTATTTATTTTAACTCTCTGATTTCCTCATTTTTAAGATGAGGCTAAAAATAGCACCTATAATAATTATCAAAATGAAATGAGGCAATGTAGTAGAATTCACTCATTCTACTAATTATTATTGAGTGCACACTCTGAGGAAAACCAAGAAAGACTTTTTTGGGGGGGGAGGCGGTCTTGGAGACAGGGAATAGTAGGAATTTGGTTTGGGACCTGTGAAATTTCAGATGCTTATTAGCTATCCACGTGGAAAAGTCAAATAAATGGTTATATATATGAGTGTTTTGAATACAGGGAAGGGATCATGGCTGGAGATAAAGTTTAGCCTTACAGTTTTGAGAATGAATAAATTGACTTGAGGGACACTCCAACACTTAGCACTCAAGTATAAGACAAATCAGCAAAAAAAGCCTGAGCCAGAGGAACCAGAGAGGTATGAAAAAAAGCAGGGGACAATAATGTCACAGATATAACAAAAGTTCAAAAAAGTGTTGAATGCTTCAAAGAGGTTAAGTAAATGAGGAAAAAGGACTGTTCGTTGCATTTGGTTAATACTCAGGTTGCTGATGACGTTGACAATTGTAGTCTAAGTGAAATGATAAGGGCAGAAGCTTGAATGAAGTGAGATGAAGAGTAAATGGGAGATGAGGAAGAATGGACAGCAGGTGTGATAAGTTTGAGAATTCTGCAAAAGGGAGCAAGGAAATGAGGTCATGACTGAAGATGAGTTTAGTGTCAAGGGAGGGTTTTTAAAGAAGGTAAACTAGAACACGTTTGTAGGATTGGAATGATCCTATAGGAAGAAAAAATTTTTTCATGTACCTAGGTACTTAAATCGTTTTCTGTTTTTACTGTGGGCTCTCTAATCTCCTGCCTCACACAGTTATGTCTGGTAGTCTGAGATTATTTCATGTGAAAACATGACTAGTCCTTCTGCTACCATCTGTCATGTAATACTCTCCTGCCAGACATCCTTTAGTAAATTCTCCTGACCTTCCACTGCCCATGAAATTATTTAATGATGCTTTTGCACTGCCACTAGTCTTGAGGCTCATCTTGGATATTCTGATGTCCATTCCTAAGGCACCATTTCCTGATGATCCCACAGCTGCTACTGCCAATATGCTAAAATCCTTTAGGTTCCAAAATAGTGGTGGATGGATCTCTAAAGTCTTCAATAGGCAATATTTAGAGCAGAAGAGGACAGGATGCTCCTTCTCCTCACTATATATTTGAGAATTAAGCAGTGTTGATTGTGACCAAAGGTCTCCTAAAATAATTTCTAAAAATAGCATATTTTGTTTCTAGTTAGAGTATTTAAGGGCCTTAAACTTAAGTCCATTAAATGGACCCATTTCCTAGGACAGACCTCATGTTGTATCCCCAATTATTCTTTTCACTGTATTGCTTTTATGACTTTTTTCTGCTTCCCAAACCTCATGCAAATCAATTCATGCAAATTCCTAGTTGGCCTAACATTTTGGTCTTTTAAGTCTAAATCTCAGAAATAGGGATATAGCTTAAGCTAAAGCTTGAAACCTATCTAGAGTTAGTAGTGTACCAAGCATGGGGTAGTGGGAGTGGTCTGCTCTGAATGAAGGTAATAAGGGGGTAGACTAAGTGTAGAGAATTAAAAGCATGAACATAACTGATTAAAGGTAGATCTGCTTTTAACTGTCTCTATGCACCAGCACTTCAAAATCATATCAGTGAAAAAATACCTCTCTCCCCAAAATCTTTAGTTAATCTAAATTCTAAACAATTGTATGGTTATACTCTGAGTTTTAATGATACATAAATAAGCTTCAAATTAACACATTTTTATCATTTAAACATTGTATTCTATGTGGAAGCTAATTTGGAATCAGCCTCCAACACACTCAGAGTCAGATACACATTTGTTTTTAGAGTGAGTTCATAATGGCTTGAGTTCACTCAAGATGCTGTTTTGGTCTCTAATTCCTGTGCTACTACATATTTCTGCATTTAAACAGTAAATTTGATGTAAATAATGATAACAGAGATTGTAAAGACAAAGTGAACTTGAGTTTCTTCAATTGTCATTTTTACATGATCACATGATCACAAGTGAACTTGAGTTTCTTCAATTGTCATTTTTACAAAATTTATGTTTAAAATTTCAAATTTAAAATGCAGAGGCATTTGAAAGCTGCTAAAATCAATTCTAAAAAAACAGATGTGTAATTTCTAAAAGTTATTGTGAAATGGGATTTTTCTGAAACTACGCCAAGCTTATCCTTTTTTGCTTAAACTTTTCCTATTTGTAGATATGTTGCTTCATTCGAAAGAAACTTTTAAGAGTTATTTATGTTTAAAATTTCAAATTTAAAATGCAGAGGCATTTGAAAGCTGCTAAAATCAATTCTAAAAAAACAGATGTGTAATTTCTAAAAGTTATTGTGAAATGGGATTTTTCTGAAACTACGCCAAGCTTATCCTTTTTTGCTTAAACTTTTCCTATTTGTAGATATGTTGCTTCATTCGAAAGAAACTTTTAAAAATTAAAGTCAATAAAAAAGTTCTTCGATTAATAGTGAGTAAAAATAAGATTGAAAATCTGACTATATTCTCTACTGAATATGAATATGTGAAGAAGACCAGTTTCAATAAAGTCACTGACAAATATGCAGAAGGCTGAAAAATAAAATATTATTCATTACTGTAACAGACTAATATATAACTTCCTTTCTTCTTTAAAATAAACTAATTAAAAACTATTAGTACTTACTTTCTTTTTCCAAACTGTGATATTTGTTTGTTTGTTTTCAACAAAAGAAGATTCTCAACCCATGAATATATGGTTAATTAATTTATGACAACAGAGCCAAGAATATACAATGGGGAGAGGACAGTCTCTTCAGTAAATGGCATTTACAAAATTGTAAAGCCACATGCAAAAGAATGAAACTGAACTACTATCTTAAACCATACACAAAAACCAACTCAAAATGGATTAAAGGCTTGAATCTAAGACCTGAAATCATAAAACTCCTAGAGGAAAACATGTCTAAAATATATAAATAACTCATACAACTCAATAGCAAGGATGTGGAGAAAAGGGAACCCTTGTGCATTGTTGGTGAGAATGTAAATTGGTACAGGCACTATAGAAAACAGTATGGAGGTTCCTCAAAAAATTAAAAAATAGTATTACCTTTTGATCCAGCAATTCCACTTCTGGGTATTTATCTGAAGGAAATGAAAACACTAACTCAAAAAGTTGTATTCCCATGTTCATTGCATTATTTAGCATTGCTACAATATGAAAAGAACTCTAGTGTACCTTGGGATGAATGGATAGAGAAAATGTGGTATATATACACAATGGAATATTATTCAGCCATAAAAAGAAGGAAATCTTTCCATTTGTGACAACCTGGATGGAACTTGAGGGCATTATGTCAACTGAAATAAGTCAGGCAGACAGAGAAAGACAAATGCCAGGTGATCTCACTTATACATGGAATCTAAAGAAATAAAACCTGAACTCATAGATACAAAAACATATTGGTGGTTGCCAGAGGCAGGGGTTGTGGGGTGGGCAAAAAGGGTGAAGGTGGTCAAAATGTATAAAATTCCAGTTATAAAATAAGTCCTGGGGATGTAATGTACAGCATGGTAACTGTAGTTAATAACATCATATATTTTATATTTGAAAATTGCTGAGAGTAGATCTTAAAAGTTCTCATCACAAGAAAAAATTTTCTAATTATGTGTGGTGATAAATGTTAACTAGATTTATTGTGACATTCATTTTACGATACACATAAATGTTGAATCATTATATTGTACACCTAAAACTAAAAACTGAATTTGATTTTGAGAAGGAAAAAGCTTAAGCATTGAAATATAATGATTTTAGATTTAGCTATTCATGTTCTGTGGCAACTTTATTCCAAATGAAAAATAATAATATTATAATAGTAGTACTCTCTCCCTCTGTAACAGATGTTTCTGGTACCACCCATATCACATATGCACAGCCCATCTCTGATTCTAGCCATATCTGTATTAGGTCATTCCAATTCACTTCACATTTCCAGTCTCTTACTCAAATAAGTCTGCATTCTGCCCTAAGGCCTTCTCCAGACAGAATGGGAGCTTGCTCAGCCCATTTGGCAAGCATAGCCCAGATGAGTGGAGGAGAATTTAACCCCTATCTGAGGCAACTCTCAGTTGATAGAATGTGGGGTTTGTAAATAAATGCTCCAGCCTCTTTAAAGTGGATTACAAAATACTCAATAACGCAATCCTTATTATATTTGTTTTCCTCTTTC
>NW_006441955.1:3986722-4003837 GCF_000325575.1 Pteropus alecto
TTTCACTCTACTTACTCTCTCCCTTTTGGTTCCTGGGATAACCTCCTAAATAAACTAACTGCCTCCTACATAAACTACCTGCATCCAAGACCACGTCTATGACTCTGCTTTCAGAGAAACACAAATTGAAAATACTCTCAATCACTATATTCCAATAACATTAAGGATTTTGTAGTTCTGTGAAAACGGCAAGCTCTTTCTTACCCTGGGGCTTTTGAATATGCTAGTCCTTCTCACTGGTCAGGTATCAACTTAAATATAACTTTTAAGAAAAATCTTTCCTAACTCCTTAGAGCCTTTTGCTTACTGACCTTATATTAATCTGTACTTTTGTTTAGTGGTACTTACTATAACCGTAGTTGACTATTTATTTGGATACTTTTATGTTTAAAGTTGGTTTCTTAAATTAGGCTATAAGTTCCATGAAAGCAGGGATGATGCCTGTTCACAATAATATGACCAGCATCTTAGTAAAAAGTCTGGCATCCTAGTGATGTCAACAAATATGTTCTTAGTGCCTATCATTTCTTCAGCACTTTTCTAGACTCTAGAAATACAGTAAAGAACAAATCAGACAAAAATTCTATCCTCATGGATCATACATTCTAGGAGGGAGAACCAAGAGAAAACTAAAAACCATACAAATAAAATACATCGTATGATAGAAGATGGTAAATGCTATGAGGAAAATAAAATAGCAAAGGGAAAAAGAGTGTTAAGGGAGTTGTAGTTTTAAATAGGGTGTTCATGGAAGGCCTCAATTATGTGAAATTGGAGACAACATCTATAAAATATGAGCCCTATCAATATCTGAATTGAGTATTCAGGCAGAGAGAAAAATAAGTGCAAAGGGCCTCAGGCAGGAGAATGCTTATCTTGGGGAGTATTCAAGAACAGCAATGAAATGAGTATGTTAGGATTAGTAGAGTAAGTGAGGGGAAAATAGGAAGAAATGATATCATAGGTACTGGGGGATACTGAGGAAGATAATATATGACCTTAGAGAGTATTGTTAGGGCTCCTACTTTTACCCTGAGTGAGATGAAAAGAAGCCATTGGAGTTTTGGGCAGGAAAATAATATGATCTGACTTCTATTTTAATACTATGACTGTGGCTGCTATGTTGAGAAGGTGGACAAGAGTAGATATAGACCAGTTAGGATGCCATTGCAATAATCTGGGCAGGAGATTAAGATAACTTGGACCAAGATGGTAGCAGTAAAGGTAGTGATAATCAGATTCTGAATTTTTTTTTTTTTAAGAATCAGTAGGATTTGCCTCCAATGCTTTTAGGTTTGAGCAAATAAGACTGAGATTGGAAAGACTGTAGAAGAAGCAGGTTTGGAGGAAGGATGTAAAATATGAGATGCTTATTATATATCCAAGTGGGGATGATAAGTAAGCAGTTGGTACATAAGTCTGGAGTTCCAGGGAAAAGACTTGGCTGGAGATATGAATTTGTAGGTTGTCACCACACAGATGATATTAAACCATTAAATTGGATGAGATGCCTGAGAGTATAAGGTTAGACAGAAAAAGAGAGGAAGTAAAAGATTTGAGCCATGGAACCTCCCAATATTTAGAAGTCAGGGAAATGAAGAGGAACCAGCAAAGGAAACTGAGAAGGAGTGGTTAGAAGAAAACAGGAGAGTGTGGTGGGAGTTGTGGAAGTTCTCTTCTGATTGCCTCAACTTTTGCAGTAAAATGGGAAGTAAAATTATTAGCTGAAAGTGTGAAAGGGGAGGAAAACTTAGAGACCTGAGGAAACAGAAGGTATGAGTAGTGCATTTTTTTCCGGTCTCATCTAGCTGTATGGGTGTAATCAAAAGGGTAGAAAGAGGGTTGAATTTAACCATTTTTCCCATAGGAATATGACAAAGTGAGAGAAGTAAGTGAGTTGAAGATGAATGGAAGGGAATAATTATAATCACTGGCCTTGGAGTTTAAATTAGGCAAAAATGGTGTGAGGTCATAAGTGGGATGAAGGAGCAGTAAGTTAAAAGTCTCAGGGGGCTTTGAGAATGATCACAGGATCTTAGTGGGAGTGAGTAGAAAGACAGATGATAGTTGGAGAGTAGGATGCTTGAAATTGAGATTACAGGAAGATTACAGTTATAGTTAAGACAAGATCTAAGGTATTATTATGGTAGTGGGTGGCAGAGGCAGGTTGGAAAGGAGTCAGGTAATGAAACATATGCAATCTAATGGAGATTATGGTCTGTGGTAAGAGAAAACAACCTGCGATCTGGGCTTTTTCGTAGTACTTGATATAAACAGAGACAAATGGCATCACTTATCAAATAGCATTACTTACCAAAGTTACAGAAACTTACCCAAAACAGGACATCTCCAGACAGCTTATATAGGAACACCATGAGTCAGAAAAGTCTATTGGAGAAGAATGAAGAGGGAATTTACTGGCTGGCCACTCCTGTGTCGGGTCTCCCACTGTCAAAGTTGGCCCCTTACAGAGTTATGCTTTCCAATCACTTGGCCTCTCCTGTACTTTATAGATAAAGAAGATCTCATACTCTGTGGTGTGATCCTTCATCTGCATCTGGAATTTGTGGAAGAAGTCAAAGACTTCAAGATTCAGTGTGAAACCAACTGGATCCACTGGAGCCTGGTCATGGAGGCAGTAGCTGGGGCTGAGCAAGCAGCCAAGAGCAGGAAACCTGGTGGAAAATCTGAGGCAATGCATAAAAAGTGTCAAATACACTCTCAAATCTGTAACTATGGCATTGACAGTTCCACTTAGATAGTCCACAGGTATCTCAATCTTAACATGTCTAGAATATTTTCAACCTTTTTTATTATGATATATTACAGATCCACAGAAAAGTTTTTTTTAAAAGCCACAGAGGGAAAGAATAAGTTGCAACACATACAACTTACAAAAGAGTCATTCTAGAAGAATATATAGAAAGCTTCTTCAAATTATTAAAAAGTAGATAACCCAGTTGAAAAGAGGCAAAAGAACATATATTTCACAAAAAGGAAAATCCAATGCCCATAAATATATGAAAACAGCTCAACTTCATTAGTAATCAGGAAAATTCACTTTAAATCATACTGATAATTCCACTTGTGAATAGAGTATAGTGGGAAGAAAATATCAATGTTCTGCTGCAACAACTATAAAAAATTGATAAATTATAAAAATCATAAATTTTAAAAATAATTAACCAAGTATTTATTTTTAAAATTTTCCCTTTTTTAAATGACGCACCAACATAAACACACTTTTTGACATAATCTTATAATTTTGGATTTTCTACATTTTTAAATACTCTATGTTATAGCATTAAGATGTAAAGACTTGCATCTTTCATTTTAAATTTACATTGATAAGAGGTAGATATTGTCTTAGTACTGAATATATTTTACTTCAACAAGAATGATTAAATATTCTGAATGCTATAAATTTTCAATCTATTCTCAACCCGATGTATTACAAATTGAATATCATCATGTGATGACTCAGATGTGATTGGTTGATTGATTTAATGTTTCATAGTTACAGTTTCAAAATATATATATAATTCAAAAATGCTCATGGTCTTCACTAGCTAGTACTTTTGATTGTAGTCACGTAATGTAAATGTAGTCAAATAAAATCAGAATTTGCATTTATGGAAACAATTCATGCATATAGAAATAGTAAAAGGCACATAAGATTTTTAAAAGGGAGAACAAGTATCACACAAATTATGTGGTATATTGATCATCATAACTGTATTTTTTTGAAGCATAATAAATCATCCAAGAATATTTCTTTGTCAGTTAAGTCCTGGTAAATTACTATCTTTTTAAAAATAAATTTATCGGAGTGACATTGGTTAATAAAATTATATAGATTTCAAGTGTACAATTTAATAATACATCATATGTATATTGCATCATTGTATGTTCACCACCCAAAGTTAAATTACCTTCCTTCACCATATATTTGGTCCCCTTATCTACCTCCCCCTTTCCCTTTAGTAATCACTAAACTGTTGTTTATGTCCATGGGTCTGTGCGTTGCTTTCAGTTTTACATCCCACATATGACTGAAATTGTATGGTTCTCAACTTTTTCTGCCTGACTTATTTCATTTAGCATGGTAATCTCAATATTCATCTATGTTGTCACAAATGGCAGTATTTCATCTTTTCTTATGGCTGGGTAATACTTTCAGGGATCATTTCTATAGTTTGTTACCAAGCTTTCAATTAAAAGCTCAGAAGAGCCACTCCCCCTAAGGAACAGGGACAAATCAGAGATAGAATGAGTCTCACAAAAATTTCAACTCAGCTCCAATATAGCTCAATTCCGGATTGTACTAACGTGATCTTCACTTTACTTCATTTACTTAGAGAAAAGAGCTAAGTATCTCTGGGGTAAAATAACATCACTAGTATTCTCTATGGTCCTATTTTATACAATGTGTAGATATAATTAATACATATAATACATATAAAGAGAATAAAATGAGAACAATAATCAAGATAAAAAACAAACAGAGCCAGAACCACAGATGATCCATATGTTACAGTTAGTAGACAGGGACTTTAAAATCACTATTACAAATATTTTTTTAATCAAAAAAGTGAGTTTTAAAACATGGTGAAAAGGTGGAAAACTTCAACAGTGAGTTAAAATTTATTTAAAAAGAATAAAATGAACAATCCAGAAATAAAAAATACAATAATTGAAATAATGAAATCAATAAATGGGTTTAAAAGCAGACTAGAAAGACTAGAGAACTCAAAGATAAGTCCAATGAAAATATTCAAGCTAAAGCACAGAAAGAAAAAAGAATGAGAAAAACAGAACACTAATAAAAGGCATGTGTACACAATCAAGTAGTCTAACATACATATAATTGGAGTCGTGCATTGAGAAGAGAAAGAAAATGGGGCTGAAGCAATATTTGAAGAGATGATGGTCAAAGACTTTCCAAAATTGATAAAAGATAGAGGTTCAGGGTAAATGTCAAGATAACCACACCCAAATACAATTTAGTAAAATTGCTGAAAATCAAAGAAAATAAAAAACTAAAATCTTAGAAGCATCCAGAGAAAGTGGAAGCATTCCTTTTAAAAGAATAAGATTTCCAACTGACTTTTAGCAGAAGCCAAAAACATCATGGAATTCATAATTAGATAGCTAATAAGAATAATAACTCCCAACCTATAGTTTTGTGCTCAGCAAAAATATTTTTCAAAATGAGGTGAAATAAAGACAGAAAGCAAGCTAAATGAATTTGTTGCCAGTAGACCCTCAAGACGATGTATTCTAAAAGATCCTCAGGCTGAAGGAAAATGACCCCAGAAGAAGTACACATCAGCAGAAAGGAATGAAGAATGACAAAAGGGTAAATATGTGGGCTAGTACAAGAGAACATAGATTTTTTAAAAAGCAACAATAACAATATTACTGTCTTGTGAGATTTATTATGTAAGTAGAAATAAAATATATGGCAACGGTGCCACAAAGGGAGGATGAGGGATAAATAGAGTTGAACTATTATAAAATTTTTCTATAGTGGTAGGCATACTGATTTATTTTGACTCTGTTTACTGACTTATTTATTAATCAACACAATAAGT
The DNA here is from genome assembly GCF_000325575.1 of Pteropus alecto. Lineage (NCBI taxonomy): Eukaryota > Metazoa > Chordata > Mammalia > Chiroptera > Pteropodidae > Pteropus > Pteropus alecto. Next base: position 3,992,317 of record NW_006441955.1, read on the forward strand.
TAAAGATAAATAGTAAAATCTCTGGAGTATTGTCCAATTTCATAGCTACTAGCTATATGTGGCTATTAAGTACTTAATATGGCCAGTTCAAATTGAGATGCATTGTAAGAGTAAAACATACCAGATTTGGAAAATATAACATAAAAATAAAGTAAAATATCTCATTAACCATTTTTTACATTGATTAAGTGTTGACATGTTAATATCTTAGATACATTTGGTCAAATAAAAACATTATTTGAAGTAATTTTACCTTTTTTGCTTTGTTAATGTTACTACTAGAAAAGTTTAAAAATACATATATGGCTTATTATATTTCTATTGGATAGAACTAACCTAGAGCAGTGATTCTCAACAATTATGTACTGTTTACATACTGTAAAGATAAGAACAGATAAAGGCTTAAAATAAACCTAATCAAAAGAAAACTATCATGGCTATATTAATGTGGGAAAAAGTAAACTTTAAGGCAAGAAGTATTGCTAGATATAAATGGAGACATTTGATAAAAGGAACATATCAACTCAAAAGGAACATACAACAATCTGAAATTTGTATGTACCTAATAACATAGCTTCAAATATATAAAGAAAAAAAAGAAAAAAAAGTAAAATATGAATAGTCTTATATCTGTTAAAGAAATTATATTCAAAATTAAAATCCTTTCCACAAAGAAAACTCAAGGCACATATGGCTTCACTGATAAATTATTCCTAACATTTAAGGAAAGAAATATACCAAGATTAACAATCTCTTTCAGACTATAATGAAAAAGTGAACACTTCCTAAATTGTTTTATATAGCCAGCACAACCCTAGTTACAAAACCTGACAAAGATATTATAAGAAAAAAAATTATAGACCAATATCTCTCTTGAACCTAGATGCCAAAATCCTAAACAAAGTATGAGCAAAACAAACCCTGTAATATATAAAAAGGGTAACACAGCATGATCAAGTTAGATTTATTCCAGGAAGCACACACGGTTTAACATTTGAAAAATCAATTAATTTAATTTACCATATTAACAGAATAAGAAGGAAAATAATATGATCATCTCAATAAGTGCAGCAAAAGCATTTGATAAAGTTCAACATGTATTCATTATAAAACTTTCAGCAAAATAATTTTAAAAATGCAACTTTAAAAATCTGGTAAAAGTTAACTATATAAAACCTAAACCTATGTTAAATTTCCTACACCTATGTTAAATTTGAGAAGAGGACATCAATGTTCACTATCATCTATTCAGTATTATATTAAAGGTCCCAGCTAGTGCAAAGAGAAAAAATACTTTTAATATATAAAGATTGGAAAGGAAGTAAAAGTTGCATCATTTGCAGATAATATGATGTATATAGAAAAACCCAAGAAAAATCTACAAAAATAACTGAATTTAGCACAGTATCTAGATACAAGATTAATATATAAAAATTCATTGTGTTTCTATATGCTAGCTATAAATAAGTAAAAGTTATAAAGCTATACCATTGACAATAACATAAAAAATGTCGACACCTAGGAAAAAAAATCTAACAAAAGATTTGGAAGAGGGTGGGGAAAGAGGGGAGGCAGATGGGGTAAAGGGGGTCAAATATGTGGTGACAGAAAGAAATCTAACCATGGGAGGTGAACACACAGTGTAAATATATATATACGCCTTACTGTTAAAGTGTACAGCTGAAACTTGTTGGATTTTGTTAACCAATGTCACCATAAAATAAATAAATTAATTAATTTTAAGAAAAAGATTTGAAAGACCTCTCTACACCACAAACTATAAAACACTGCTTGGAGAAATTAAAGAATTTCATAAAAAGAGAGATAATTCACATTCATGAAGGAAAAACAATATTATCAAAATATCAATTCCCCACAATTTTATCTATATGTTAAGTGTAATCACTTCAAATTCCCATGTTTGAATTTTGTGGTAATTGATAAGCTGATTCCAAAATTTTATGGAAATGCAAAAAACTCAGGATGGCCAAGATACTCCTGAATAAGAACAAGATTTGAAGACTTACTACCTAGGTACAGTAATTAACATATAGTAGTGTTGGCAAAAAAATACATATTTGTGTCCCCCAAAATTCACATGTTGAAATCCTAACCACTAATGCGATAGTATTAGGAGGTGGAGCCCTTGGGAGGTAATTAGATCTTAAGAATGGAGCATTCATGAATGAGATTTGTGCCGTCATAAGAAGAGACAGGAGAGTTCGTTTCCTCTCTCTCTACTCTCTACCATTTGAGGATACAGAACATCTGCAAATCAGGAAGCAGGCTCTTATAGGACATGTGACCTGCTGGTGTCTTGATCTTGGACTTCTCTGCCTCCAGAAATATGGGAAACAAATGTTTGTTGTTTAAGCCACCCAGTCTATGGTGGTTTGTTATAGCAGTCCAAACTAAGACAATAGACATACTGACCAATATTGGTACAGAATAGAGATCAAAATTAGATTCACACATATATAGTTGCCTGATTTACAATGAAATCATAATTGCCATTAAGTGGCAGAAGGATTTTTTTAAATAATGGTGCCAGATGAAGTGAATATTTGTTTGAGAAACAATGAAACTTAACCCCCAAATTCATACTATCTATGTGAATTAGCTGTGATGAATCAGGAATCTAAATGTGAAGGCTGAAACAATTAAGTTTATACAGGAAAACATAAAGGAATATCTTTATGACCTTATTGTAGGCAAAGATTTAAATAGGACACAAAGAAACACATACTCTAAAATGAATATCAATAAATCGAACCTCATTAAGAAGTTCAGTTCAACGAAAACACTAGTAAGACAGTGAAAGAGAAAGCTACAGTCCAGAGAAGATATCTAGAACACATATATCTAACAAACTCAGGACTGATATCCTGAGTTTACAAAGAATGTCTACAAATAACAGAAAAGAAAAAAATAATTTTAATTTAAAAATTGACAAAAGAATTGAACAAGTACTTCTAAAGAAGATACTCAAATGGCCAATAAAGATCGTTATCATCAGGGAAATTTAAAGTTACAATGAAATACCACTTTACATCCACCAAAATAGCTAGTAATGAAAAAGACTATCAGGTATTGATGAAGATGTGGATCAACTAGAACTCTTATACATTGCTGGTGAGAATGTAAATTGGTATAACTACTTTAGAAAACTTTTTGGCAGTACCTACCAAACCTAAACATCCAATTATTTTCACTCCAAGAGAACCCACCCAACAGAATTGAACACAAATATTTATCAAAGAATGCAAACCACATATCAACATATGTAAAGACTGTTTAAAGTACTTTTGCTTTATTGTAGCAAAAGAAGGAAAATGCAAATGTTAGAGAATAGTAGAATGGATAAACTGCAATAAAATCATACAAAAAACTACACAGCAATAAGAAAAAAACTAGTACTATATGCACTCACATGAGTGAATCTCAAATAATATGTTGAGTGAAAGAAGAGAATCTAAAAAGAATACAAGAACAGGCAAAACTAATCCATGTTAATAGAAATTAAAATAGTATTTTCTTAGATGAGGGGCAGTTATAGGTAGGGAAGGGGCATGAGAGAACCCAGAGTGCTGGAAATTTTCTATATCTTAATCTGGGAGATAGTTAAAAAGGTATTTATGTATTAAAAACTCATAAAGTTGTAGACTATTTTGCTCTATGTACATTATGGCTCAATAAAAAAATAGTAGTATGGCTACCATTAAACTGTCTGAAAATGTGTCAGATTCAGAATAAAATTTTATTTTATTTATTATTTTTCTAAAAATTTCCAGACAAATTTTACCAAGCATATGCCCAAGCACAAGGGAGGCAGCACAAAGGAAAGGAAGGTCCTTTGCAGAACAAAATTTTAAATTATAGAACTTCACTGAAGATACTTTGTGACCTGGACCTTGCCTTTCCAGAAATATTTCTTCATTCTACCAACAGGTTCCTGTTTATTTGCTATACCTAAATATTTTAGTGTTTTTTATAATATACCATACACTCTTGAAACTCTTTGCTTTAGCACATGCTGTTCCCTGCTTAGAATATCCTTTTCATCTTCTCATCCTACCCCAAATTTTCCCTAGTAATTTATGCAAAATGTTATACCTTAATTCAATCAGTATCTCATCCATGCAGTCTCAGGCACTATTGGGAACCTCTTTGCTATGTTCTTTTCGCACCCTATCATAGCATTTTGAAACTGTATTATAACTTTTTGTTACTTGTCTCACTAAATTTCAGTCTTGAAAATGACCATTTTTGTTTGTTTTGTTTTGTTTTTAAATATTATTAATACATAGCATAGAGTCTGACATAAATTAGGCACAATAAAAGTTTTTTGTAAGTAACTGAACAAGAGAACAATTAGAGAAAACTCTGGTAGGCTACAGCACTAAGTTTCTTCTACATGTTTAATAGTAGAATTTTGGGTTTTTCTATGGTCCACAGGCACACAAAAGACACAACTCCATAATTCCTAACTTGAACACTACAAGGATGGCACTAAATTTACTTCCTTCGGGGAAACATTCAAATATAGAATATTGTTCATATTCCCAGAAATACTTTTAGCAGCTAAGTGACTTAAAGGATAGATGATTTTGCTCAAGGCAGGCCCAACAATCAGTAGATCTACAATCTTTCCTTAAGAGTAACCATGAGAACATGAGAACACAACGCAATATACATATACATATACATATACATATACATATACATATACATATACATACATATATATATGCCTTACTGTTAAATTGTACACCTGAAACTTACTGGATAATGTTAAACAATGTCACTATAATAAAAATTAAAATAAAAAAAAGAGCAACCATGAGAGAAATAAAAATAGGCAAATCAGGCTAGTATAGCTTGTTTATATGATCACTCATCAGGAATACAAAGACATTAAACATTAGAAGGTATAGAACTGACTGTATACAGAGCATACAAGATAGTTTACTTATATTTAAAATTTTGAAAACAATCATCTTCATTTAATAATTAACAAAACAGTATTTTGCTAAAATATCACATACAAAATTATACAGAATTAATTATTTTGTTCTAAAATGATGGGCATTTGATTGACAATCTGTGCAAGTACTTAATATGCAGCCTAGCCATATTACTGCAGTATAATACAGTCTTTATTTTTAAAAATCAACAAAAGATATTTTTGGTATCACAAAAAAGCTTACTGGAAACAATATGCTTGGTCCCTAAATTCATTTTTTTTTTAATTTTAATTTTTTAATATTTTCATGATCTATGATTTGGTTTTTAATTATCTTAGCCTTATGATCACATAATTTACAATTTCATGCTGATTATATAGGTCTATTCTCTACTTTATATGGGTTTATTCTCTATATAATTATAGAGGTATATTCTCTACTTTAATCCTTCTAGTGAGTTAGCAAAAGCACCATTACCAACCATATGTATACAGTATTTCTACAGTTGTGTTTTTGAATAACTGTTTAAAAGGTAATCCTGAATCATAACTGAGTCTGATTTAATAAAGAATTCACAAGCAAAGTTTGCTACTATATCTTGTCATGGTGAATTTTAAAAGCATCTGACCATACAGATCATCTATAAATATGAGAAGTGTTAAATATTCTTTATTTGATATTATAAACCACAATAAAATGCCTTTCATTAAGTCAAAGGCAGCAGTTTAGATATAGGGTATTTTAATTAAATTGTCATAGTTTTTATTATCAAAAACGTCAAGGGGACATTACTACCTTATCTTTAGTCCTTGCATTTTAACAGGCTAATGAACACAACATGAAACAAGTGAGTCTTTCTGTTCTATGAGACAGTGAAAGAATTTCCTCAGTATTTGAACATATAAATATAACCAGTTATATAAATCTAAATACAAACCCAGTCTCCTACAGGTTTTGAGATGGCATTCACCATTTCTGTGAAAAGATGAACATTACTAATCATGTCCAGTTATATCTTTAGGAGGGGCAACAGTGATAGCACTTGCTGACCCAAAATTACCATCAAAATTCAAAAAGCGGATCATATTCTTTTAACCACAAGCCAATCTTATTTAAATAAGGACTGCCCAATAGAAATATTCTATCAGCCATTCGTGTCTTGAATTCTGGTATATGAGATCAATTTAAATATGGTACACATTAAAAAAAATCATGAGACATTTCTGTTTTGTAGTAAATAAGGTAGTGGCCAGCTATTACTCCTAAGTAGCTTTTTTAAAAATTAAATTTATTAGGGCGACATTGGTTAATTAAATTATATAGGTTTCAAATTATATAGTTTTCAAGTGTACAATTCAAAAATATATCATCTATATATTCCATTGTATGTTCTTTTGAGATAAGCTATCAAGTCTGCCCTTTCTTTAATCTTCTTAATGCCAGCAAAGATCATTTTTGTTCCAGGGATTACTTCTTAGGATTCTCCAAATATTTCATCGTGTCTCCTCTCCCCAGGTGATGTCTTTGTTCTTGTCAGCATCTATGTAAGAAAATTCAAGGGCCTGACCCATCTTTCACCTAAATAGACCATGGAGATTTGGCCCAGTCTTGTGCTTGCCTCTTTTCACAGTGTGGCGCTGAGTACACTTCTGAATAAAAATCTTCTTGCCCTTCTCAGTGTTGTCCCCCATTTTTAAATTGCTCTTCTGTCATGTGATACAGAGACTCTCCCTAAATTCATTTTAAAGTAACTTTTAAATTGTAACACATTAATTTAGCAAAGGTACAGTCAAATGTGTTTTCAAGATGTGATTATTGTATTTATTTCATTATGTCTTTTCTTAAAATTAGAAATTGAAGATAAAATTTTTAAAAGATATAAATTGGCTGGTAGTCAATCTCTCAAAATTCAATGTAACAGATGACATGTTAAAATCTATAGTAGTTGCTTATTTAGGTGTAACTTATATTTGAGATTGCCTCATCCATTATATTCCTATTGGTTTTGATAGTGATCTGATGTAATTTTTTTTACTGGACCATCTCTAGAACATGTTATAAAATCTGGTACAGTTTAGTCTAAATAACTTATGATGTTTTAATAGCAGGAAATTTGTTAATATTCATCTACTCCTAGGATTTTAATGGTAATTTTACTCTTGTAAACATAAGGTCAAAAGTATTATTTGGGAATGTGTATGCTAAACCAAATTTGGAAGAAAATGAACTACAGTAAACTTTTAACAGAAATGCAATTTGAGGATTTAGAAATTTATCATTTTAATGACATAAGAAATAAGCATTTCTCCTAAGAAGCCACCTGTAACACATTAAGTATAAATCATAGTTTCTCAAGTGCTGTTTTGGGACCTTTATGTTGCAATTCCAGATGCATAAGTTAAGTTGATTAAGCAAGGGTGTTGTTGCATTTGGGGTGAGCGAAAAGAAAGTGATGAAAGACAGGCCTTAAAATAAGTTAGGGGAGAAACACTTTGGAATTTAAACTTGATGTAGAGTAAACGTGGGGGAAAATAACATAAAGGAATTAAGATTTTAATGTGTAAGCATCTACATAGCAGAGGATCAGAAATTTACTGATCTTATTAGATCTATTATTTTTAAATTGTTGCATGAAAAGTTTCCCTCATTTAAAAATATAACAAAAAAAGTATCAAAAAGTCTAAATTAGTAGAAAAACTATATATTTTAACATTAAATGCACCATACATAATACAGACTGCAATTTTAACCTTAGAGTCTCTTAAAATTTTTACTAAAAATCCCCAATATTTTTAACACTTTTACAGTGCTTACAAAGTATCAGTTACTGTCTAAGCACTTTACAAATATAAAGTCATTAAATCCTTATTATAATCTCATGAGGTAGGTACTATTCTCGTTTTACAAGTGAAAAAAACACATTGATTTTCAACATATTGAAATTCAGTAATTCGCTTAAGGTCACAAAGCTAGTAAGTGACAGAACCAGACCTGAACCTAGATCATTACTCTAAAGATTATGATTGTATTTACTATATGCTATGCTGCTTCCTCAATGCCTAATATTGTCTTCAGAATATTAACTAGTATCATGTGTTGAACCAAACTAAAACTGAGTCACTTTGGTTAAAGACAAAATGGAGACAGTCAACACAGGCACATAAAGGAAACTTAACCTAACCTTACAAGAATTTACAACTCTTAGAAGACATCAGTCAATCACCAAATGCCAAGTCTGTTCATCTCTAGACTTCTTTGTTCCCCTAAATTAGCTACCCTGATCCAAATAAGAAAGAAAACTACTAGCTAACCAATCATTTGAAAAAGCCAAATAACTTCTGTATTTATCCTATACAAATCCCTCAGTCTGTGAGCAACTCGGAATTCATTACTCCCATAACCATTAGTTTTCCAACTTGCAGGTCAAAACCTTATAATAATCTCATCTTCTGCTTTGTTTTATTTAGTATGTAGAGTGGTTTTTGACACAGGAAATAATAATAAATTTTGAAATTTTAATTAAATGAAATGTTAAAGACTATAAAGGTTAAAGGCATTAATGACATTCTACTAAAATTCCCCATAAACACTTGAATCTCTCATGAAGATCTTCAACGAATGATCATGGAGATTTTACTTGAACATCTTTAGCGGCAGGGAATGTATACTGAGGTGGACAATTTTCAGAAATTAAATATTCTTCTGAAATCTACCTCTTTCAAGTTTTTACCCTATTCCTATCTTATCTCCTAAGTCACCCAAAATTAATCTCATTTGTTTTTACACCGCTGCTCTTCAACTATGTGAAGAAATTGATTATGTTTTAATTTCCCCTCACCCAAGACAACATTCCATTTCCTTCAAAATTTCTTCATGTATACATGGAGTTTTCTCACATTTCTACTTTTTCTCTTCTGGACATGTTCCAAACCATCCTGTATCTTTTAAAGTGCACCTTTCCAAACCAAACTCCATATTTCAGGGCTATCTTGACCACAATTGAGTACAAATATTACTTTTCATTCTAAATACTATTATTATTGACTTTAGATGAATATTGACTTTTTTAGACAGCAAAAACTTACAGATTCACATCAAGTTTATCATAAAATAAAACCTCTTAAGATTTTTTCACATATACTGCATATAACAAACATAATTCACTCATACAGTTGATTTTTAGACATCAATTCACAATAATTTAACCTGATGATATTGGAGTTCAGTCTATTATTTCAGTTTATTGAGATCTTTTAAGATCTTGATTACCTTATTTATCCTTTGCTTCTTGTTTTTCTCATTGGGACACTATCAATGTTTATCTAAAGACAGTGATTTAAAAACCAAACATAAAAAAAAGCTCTACTACTAGCTTTAAAAAAATTATTAAATAAACTGTTATTTTGTTACAGTTTTAGATATACAGAATCATTACAAAGATGATACAAAGAGATATATCCCACGCCCAGCTTCCCCTATTATTAATAGCTTACATTGTTAGTATGATACATTTGTCACAATTAAGAAAATATAGAATTAAAATCAGAAAACAATCAGATATAGTCAAAATTTTAAACTCATGTAAGAAATGATGAAAAGCCATAATATTTGAAAACTTAGATAAATAAATTCCTAGAAAGATCATTTAAGTTAAAAAAAAAGCACAACATACAGTATAAAACTTTTAGAAACAAATAACATATAAAGAAGATGAATTGGGAATCAATTCCCTCTTCCCTTCTTTATTGACCCTTTCCAAATGCTAGTGTCAAACAGTAGAGTTCTACAAAATTTTCAGAGAATAGAACATAGAAAAAGAAGAAGCACTAATATTTTTTATAAGGCAGGAGTAACCTTGACAAAGTATCCAAATAAGGATAGTGCAAGAAATCTATAAGACAACTTCACTTATGAAAATACATATAAAAATCCTAAATATTAGCTAACTGAATCCAACAGTGTACTATAAAAACACAACATGAATAAATGGAACTTAGCTTAATAACATAAAGAAACATTATTGAAATTAGCCATGTTAAATTAATGGGCTATGGTAGATATTTTGGATAGTTTTCTCAATCTTCATTTCTCTCTTCATATACTTAGAGTGGTTAAGAAGCTTAAAACATTTTTGAAATATGCTACAACATGGATGACCCTTGAGTACATGATGCTAGTTAATAAGTCAATCAGAAAAAGAAAAATATTATATGATTATACTTATTTGAGATACTTAGAGTAGTCAAAATTATAGAGACAGAAAGTAGAATGGTTGTTATCCAAGTGCTGGGAGGAGGGAAAGATGTGGAATTATTGTTTAATGGGTACAGAGTTTCAGTTTTATAAGATGGATAGCTCTCCATCTCCATAGCTCTATCTCTATAGCATGTGATGGTTGCACAGCATTATAAATGTATTTAATACCACTGACTATATACTCAAAAATGCTTAATATGGGTAAACTTTATTTTATTTTTTTTTACTATTTATTATTATTATTTATGCTTACAGCACCTGGTCTTCCTAGCTGGTCTCCCATCTAAGTACTAACCAGGCCTGACCCTGCTTAACTTCCGAGATCTGACATAGGACTTGTTCAGGATGGCATGCCATAGACCATGGACCATGGTTTCACTGGGGTGTGAACCCAGGACCTTCTGCGTGTAAAGTAGACGTGCTAAAGGTACACTATGGAACCACATCCCAAAATGGGTAAATTTTATGTCAAGTGTATTGTACTACAATAAAAAAACTGAAAAAAAAAATGCATACATGTATGTGTGTAGGGAGAGTGAAAGAAGATAAAAAAATAGAAAAACATTAAAAATTAGTGAATTCGAGTGAAGATTTGTACTGCTCTTGCTGCTCTTTTCTTTAGGTTTGAAATCATTTCAAAATAAATTTTTTAAAAAGATATTAATTACTCATAGCCATGAAATGGTTTTTTTTACCATTGGTAAAAAAAAAATGATTAAATAAAAATGCATTAAATAAAAATGATTTGAAGATGAGTAATGAGAAAATGACTATTGAAAGGAGAAAAGCAGCAGTAATTGAAGGGTTGCAAAGTTCAGAATAAGTCAAAAAGGAAACAAGATTTACAAATAGTTACATCACCAAAACAGAATTTATGAAAGGTAATTTTTAAGCAATAAATTATGTTGGAAATGGGCTACTAGATTGAAATCTGGGAAAGTTTTAAGTTTTTTAAATAAATAATTCAGGTTGTTTTGTAAGTTTTTTTGGGCGGGTAAGTAATTCAGAAATGAGGTACAAACATTAGATTTATCATACAGAGGAAAAATTGGCAAAATCTTGTGATGGGTAAGTCATGTCAAATAAAGAACTAGGGAATTAAAGAAGACTTCAAGTTTCAAGCAGAGCTAACTAATAATCATACACCATGACAGAAAAATATGAATAAATAAGTTTAGTGATAGATTTTAAAAATAATGACTATTAGGTGCTTGTAGGAAATCCAGTCAGAGACATTTTACACTTCCTCTTTTCCAGTCAGGTTTTTCACTTCACTTTTATCCATTCCCCTTTTCAGCTGC
>NW_006441955.1:4003873-4013186 GCF_000325575.1 Pteropus alecto
TTTGGCTACTGAAATTCTCCCCACGCACTCATCAAGTTCTCCAAATTCTTCCTTCGACCACTCCCTTAACCTATTTCCCATTTGCCCCCAGAACACTAGCCTGAGACACTTGCTGCTGCAGCTTCTACCCCAAGATATCTCGCAGATTACATACAGTCCTAACTTTACCCCCAAATTTTGCCACAAAATATCTTGCTTTTATTATTTTTGCATCACTCTAATATATTGATAGTCTTTGGAAACAAATAACATCATTCTCTTTATAGCATTCTATTTTTAGTAGCGGTATTTACATTTATAAAACATAGTAATTCTCAATAACTGAACATGTCCTAGAAAAAGTGGCATTGCTGTGCACGGTTAACATCGTTCTTGAACAGTTGTTAGCCAGATTCATTTGCTGAATCTGATTTATGCATATATTTCTGTTACATTAGGATTAGAGACAAGTTCTGTTAGGAAATACCTCCCAGAACAGTTTTTATACTTTATTTTCACATTGAAAACCAGTCAGATTTGCGTCAGCCTCAAAGAGCGTATTTATATAAAATTAAATTAACACCAGCAGCGAGCTGCACTTTTTTTCTAAAAGAGAAATGAGTTAAAATGATTATGTTACATATTTCATCAACATAACTGTTATTACTACAGCTATGGTGAATTGCAATATTAACAAATATATATGGTTAACTATAAAAAATTATTATTTCTATCTACTATGTAAATAAGCTTTATTTTTTAATAATTGTTTTCTGTAATTTTGGTAATCTTCTTTGTTAAGGACTATCTTAGTCTGCTCAGGCTACCTTAACAAAGTACCGTAGACTGGATAACTTAAAACAACAGACATTTATATTCTCACAGTTCTAGATGCTGGAAGTCCAAAATCAGGATGTTAGTACAATCAGTTTCGGGTGAGAACTCTTCCTGGCTTGCAGAAAGCTCCCTTCTGGCTGTGTCCTCACACTGTGGAGAGGAGAGGTTAGAAGGAGAGGGGAGGAGGAAAAAAGGGGAGAGGAGAGGAAGAGACTCTTCTTACAAGGACACTAATCCCATTGTAAGGGCCCATCCTCATGATCTCATCTAAACGTAATTACCCTCCATAGCCCATCACCAAAAAACCATTATATTGAGGATTGAGTCTTCAACATATGAATTTGGAGGGAAGAATGACACAATTCAGTCTATAGCAAAGACCTGGCCTGTATATAAATTTAACTTATGCTAGTTAATGGGATGACATTTGGATATTATTAAAGAGGGAGCAAGAGATTATTAAAAAGATTAATTTATAATGTATGTCTCTATTTGCAACTGTGAATATCATTTCATTATTTAATATTTTCTTTGAAAAAAATGTTTACAAAGAAAAAAACTGATACTAAAATGTAATAATTTGAATATTTGAAATATGAGTATTTTTATAGTAAATGAATGAAAATTTGATGGTAATTTTATCATATATAATGGTGTGTCAAACACTTTCTCTCTTCTAGTTCTCAAATCCCCATTTTAACATGTTAACCATGGCACCATCTTGTGGATATTTTAACAAATAGACGAGCTGTGCAAACATTTATATGGAAACACGGAAAATGAAGTTATTTGTTGCAAAAGAAAAGCAAATGGAAGTTTTAAAATAAAGTTTAAGTAAATAAAATAAAATATTGGCAAGTAATCTTCCTCAATCCCTTTCAAAGGGCTTCAACTATATAAGTAAATTCTTGAACCTTCTCCAACGTGGTTTTTTTCTTTCTAAAGTATTTCTGTATTAACTGCTTATATAAAATTTTAAACTGACCCGGTGGTTCTGAATACACTAAACATTATATTTTAGTCTGATATATTTTAGTATCTAGAGTGTACATGTATGTATGTTTACCTATATAAATGTAAATGTGTGCATATGCTACTGTAATTTTATACTGGTTTAACTTCAGGATCTGTTCAAAGATGGGGATTGATACAGAGCAGTTTTTTAAAAAAAGGAAAAATGTTTAAGAAATTTAACTTCAATCACTCAATGGCTATGAACCACTTTTTGAGTCTAACATTTCTGAGATAGAAGGAAACATACTGGTAATTGTCAAATATTAAAGGAGACATACCAAAACACATTAAGTTCTGACAATATCAAATCAAAAAGTATATATTATTTTAATATGAAGAATTTAAATATTTATAGACTATGATAAGAAATTATAGTAAATATGATATTTTAATTAGAAAAGTATTAATCATACAATATTTTAATGACTTCTGCAGAGAGTATATGGAAAAATCATTGGTGTAATTAATGTGATTTTGCAAAAAGATTACTGAAAGTGTTTTTCTGTAACACTTTATTGTAAAGATTCGGAATTTAGAATTTACAATTACATTTAAAACTTTTTGTTTGTCTTGTTTGTTTGTTGCTTTCAGTTTTATATTTCACATATGAGTGAAATCATATGGCTCTCAACTTTTTCTGACTTATTTCAAGACAAACAAAAACTCACAGACACAGACAACAGTTTAGTGGTTCCCAAAGGGAAAGTGATGGGGGAGGTAGATAAGGGTAAAGGGGGTCAAATATATGATGATGGAAGATATGACTTTGGGTGGTAAACGCACGATGCAATATACAGATGGCATATTATTGAATTGTACACTTGAAACCTATGTTTTTATTAACCAATCTCACTCCAATAAATTTAATTATAAATAAATAACTAACTAAATAAAACTTTTCATTACCATATGACACAAAGAAAAAGGAGGAATAAGAATAGAATTTATTGTAGACTCTACTATAAGCTAGACATTTAGATATATTATCTGATACTACAATCCTTCCAACAATCTTTTGAGTTGGTACTATTAGTTTTACTTTGAAGATGAGAAAATTGAGGCTCTCATTAGTTCTATAACTCACCAAGGTCACACAGCTAGTTAGTAGTCCGAATTTTAACTTAAGTCTTCAAAGCCCAAATTCTTCACAAAACAATCTTCCTTCTTAGAAACTTAGAAAAATATCAGAGACTTTAATCCAGAGATTAAAATAAAATTTAAAAATCTGTTTACTTAAAGTCTTATAGGTATGCCAAATTAAAATTGTGTAATTTTTCACAAGCAAATTTTAAATGTGCTACATTAATATTGTTGCATTTTGAAAAATATTGCACTTTGAGACAAGACAAAATTCTTGAAATAATACAATAATATGAAAGTATAGGACTGCTTGGTATATTATTATAACATTCTAGATAGCTATAAACAAGAATGGAACATAAATATAAAGCAAATTTCCTTAATAGTAACCCTCTTAAGTATTAATATTCTTTTAATCATTATTTTCTTTTATTAAGTACTATAGTTTAAAACTATGAGTCCTTAAAAATCAAAAGTACATATATATACACACACATATATGTGTGTATATATAATGATAAGAACATATAACATGGTATCTACCCTCTTAACAAATTTTTAAGTATAATAGGATGTTAATAGGCACATGTTGTACAATAGATCTCTAGAATTATTAATCTTGTGTAACTGAAACAACATCTGTTGAACAGCAACTCCCCATTTCACCCTCCCCCCACAACCCTGGCAACCACCATTATACTCTTTTGTTTCTATGAGTTTGACTATTTGAGATACCTTGTATAAGTAGAATCATGCAATATTTGTCATATATTCTATGATTGGCTTATTTCGCTTAGCATAAGTTCTTCTAGGTTCATCCACGTTGTTGCTTAGGATAAAATTCTCTTCTTTTTTTACAGCTAAATAATATTCCATCATATGTATATACCACATTTTCTTTATCCATTCATGGACATTTAGGTTTTTCCCACATTGTCACTATTGTGAATAGTTCTCTAATGAACACTGGAGTGCTAATATCTCCTTGAGATCCAGATTTCAACTCTTTTGGATATACACTCAGAAGTGAGATTGTGGGACCATATAGTAATTCTATTTTTCTGAAGAATCTCCATACTGTTTTCCACAGTGGCTATATTATCAACAGTGTACAAGGATTCCAATTTGTCTTCACCAACACTGTTACCTTTTGTTTTTTGTTTTTTTGAGTAACAGCCATCCTAACTCCTGTGAAGTGATATCTCATTGTGGTTTTGATTTGCTTTTCCCTGACGTTTAGTGATGTTGAGCATCTTTTCATACACCAAAGGCCATTTGTATGTATGTCTTCTTTGAAGAAATGTCTATTTGAATACTTTGCCCATTTGAAAAATGAGTTATTTGGGTTTTTTGCTGTTGAGTTGTAAAAGATCCTTATATCTTCTAGATATTTCTCTCTTATCAGATATGTGGTTTATAAATAGTTTCTCCTATTCTGTAGGTTGCCTTGTCACTGTTGTTTTCTTTCTTTGCTGTGCAGAGATTTTTAGTTTCATGTAGTCCCACGTATCTAATTTTGCTTTTGTCATTTGTGCTTTGGTGTTTATTCATATTGCTAGGTAGTTAGGTAACCATGTGCAACGGGAGTCTGAAGGCCCAGCTCTGTAACCATAGGAATGACAACACAGATGGCTCAACCCACCAGGCTGCCCCTAGGACCTCCAGAAAAAACTCATTTTTCAAATAATAATACCCCTACATCCTGGAGTACAAGAAAATAAATGACCATAGCATAGCAACCAGTTTAAGCCAGCCACAAATTCTCGTGCAGTAAGGAATATCCTGACCTTCTTTTCACCTCAGCCTCATTATACTATCATTGTAATGTTATGCATGTGCCCGGAAGTTCATGAATCTAATTATACCAGACTGAATTCTGGGAAGGTACATGCGCAGTTAATAGGTTATATAACAGCCAACTGTCAATCAAAATGACCTCACACATCAATAGGCTAGTACCACCCTTGTAATCACCTATCATGGCCTAAATATAAGACAGACCTCCCCACCTCTATGAGGCTACAGCCCCCTCTGGTAAAGCCAGTTTCTCTCTTGAAATGTACTTCAATAAATCTTACCTTGCATAAACTTCACTATAATCTGTAATTCTTTGTTGCATTGGTGGAATGGACTGAGGCCCCCAGCACTGCTGGGGCAACGACAGACTGAGATAGCTCTCAACAGTGACGATATCAGTATCATTATCATATTCGTCATTGCTGAGCCCAATGTTGTAAAGCTTTTTTCCTGTGTTTTCTTCTAGAAGTTTTACAGTTTGGGTCTTATGTTTAAATCATTAATATGTTTTGAGTTGACTTTTTAGTATGGTGTAAGATAAGGGCTCAATTTTGTTCTTTTGCATATGGATATCTAGTTTTCCCAACATTATTTGTTGAAGAAACTATCCATCCTTTCCCCACTGTGTATTTTTGGCACTCTTGTTGAAGATCGGTTGATTATTTATCTGCAGGTTTATTTCTAGGCTTTTGATTGTTTCATTGGTCTGTAGGTCTGTTTTTATGCCAGTCATATTTTTTTAGCTGCTATAAATATAGCTCTATTGCAATGTGTTGGTAAGGTGTCAGGGGAGGGAAAGCATTCTATATTCCTATGATTAGGTCTGAATCTTCTAGTGAGCCTATGCCTCTGGACTGTGAACTTCACAAGTGTTTCTCAGTTTTCTTCTCACCCCTTAGGTGAGGCAGGATGGTCTGAGGGGGCTGGAGTTTGGTACTTCCCTTCCCCCAGTACTGTTAGTCTCTGATAATATCCCAGTAGGTTGGGCTCTGGTTAACTTTTCTTTTTATCCTGAGAGCAGGCCCTGTTAAGAACAGAGTAGTCTGGTATATTTCAAAATGGTTTCTTTTCCCCTTCTCCTGCTGCGAACATGAGATTTTTCTACAATATTTACTGTGCAAACCTGGCTGAGCTCAAGGAGAGAAATTTCATAGCATTGTGGAGGCTCTTCTGACTGGTTCCCCTGGAGTTTTCGACTCTCATACTTGTCCACATTGAGCCTCCAGCAATTCCTCAATTACAGTTCAGGTTTTCCTACTCTGGCACTTGTTCCTGCTATGGTTTCAACTCATGAGCTTTTGTTCTGGTAAGCCGTGACACCCTGTAATCCCTTGTCTGTCTCTCCAATCTAGGAGGCGGTGTTTTGCCCCGTGTCTTCCTCTCTCTTATGGATCCAAAATGAGTTGTTTATTTTTCAGTCTGTACAGCTTTTAACTTGTTAGGATAAAGTGGTGAATTTCAAGCTTCCTACATGCGTAACTGGAAACCAGAAATCATCACACGTTATTAATGGAAGTATATGGTGATATACTTGTCTGTCTCTCCGATCTAGGAGGCAGTGGTTTGCCCCGTGTCTTCCTCTCTCTTATGGATCCAAAATGAGTTGTTTATTTTTCAGTCTGTACAGCTTTTAACTTGTTAGGATAAAGTGGTGAATTTCAAGCTTCCTACATGCGTAACTGGAAACCAGATATCATCACACGTTATTAATGGAAGTATATGGTGATATTTCCTTTGAAAAAAGTTTGGGAAAAGCTATTAAAATTATAAGTGTGCATATCCTTTAAACCAACACTTCAACTTCTAGAATTTATTCTACAGATTTATTCACCTATATGAAATGACATGTAAAAGGTTATTCATTGCAGCAGAGTTTTATTAACAAAAAATTGGAAGCAACTCTTAATATTCATCAACGGGGAGCTGGTTATATTCATACATTCATATGATGAAAAACTAGCCATACAAATGAAATGCTAGCACTAGCTGCTTGATGAGAAGGGAACAAAAACAGAAGGTAGATATTTCATTATCCACTCATTTGTATCTTTTGAATGTTGAACCACCTGAATTTATAACATTTGAAAAATAAATAAAAGAGTTAATCCCCTGCTCCCTAAGCCCTTTGCACCTGCTTCCTTTGATTCCCAAGGACCTTAGACCTGAGATGGGCATGTCCAGGGTAACACATACTCACCCTGGAGATCCATCTACATGGTATAGATGATCTCTGCAGCACAGTGGCACCCTAGTCCCTGGCCTCTATCTACCCCAGCTCTCTGTAAGATCAGACTCTCCAAGCTCTGGGTGCTCTGGTGTATTAGGTAGGGTCAGGCTTGCAGCCTGCAGTTTGAAAATATTGATCCAAGTCTAACATGGACCCAGATTGGAGCAGTATCTTGCCCAAGGTCATGCAACCACTACATTCTCAGAACTATGTCACCTGCCTCCCAGACTGTGGTCCTTTCCTCTGCCCCCCATCAAATACTTTTGCCTTTTGGGAATAAAATGAATGAACAAACAATCTCGAAATGTTGGAGTACTTCAAAACTCAGTTCTTAGACCACTCCTTTTTTATACTCCAGCCTGGACCTCTCCCTTGAACTCAAGACATGTTTATCTAATTGCTTCCTTGGCATGTTTACTTGGATATTTAATAGCATATAAAAATTAATGTGTTAAAAACTAGGCTTGATATTCGCCCTCAAACCAACTCCTCCTGGCAATGCCATACTTTCAGTAATATAGAAAAAAAATGGTATCATCTTCTGACTCCTTTCTCTCAAATCTCATATTCAATTGGATAGCAAATCCTGTTGGCTTCCTCATTAAAATATATCCACTCTTTTATCATTCTTATAATCTCTACTAATACCACCCAGGCCCAAACTGTGAATCATCTCTTATCTTGACTATTTTAATATCCTCTCTTAAGTGATATCTTTGCTTCAGCTTTCCTCCCTTTATCCCCTCCCTATCTACCAGACTCTGTTCTCAATACACTATCCAGAGTCATCTCCTTAATCTGCATATAGACAGATAATGTCACTTCTCTCTTCAAAACACACCAATAGATTTCCTAAGTTCCTGTTATGACCTAGATAGCCTTCATGATCTGGACTTCCCTCTTTACTTCTCTAACTATATATTCAACAATTCTGCCTTTTGCTCACTCTGCTCCAGTCGTATTGTCTTCCTTGCTATTCCTTGACATGTTAAATAGGTATGCTCCTATTTTCAGGGCCATTTGTATCTGTTTTTAATTCTTTCTGAAATACACTTCCCCAAGAAATTTACATAGTTACCTCCCTCACTTTCTTCAGGCCTTGACTCAAAAGCTGCCTTCTTAGTGTGGTTTTTCCTGGACAATCGATCAAAATTATCAACCTCTTCTCAGTGTTTCATATCCCCCTTCCCTGCTTTAATTCTTAACTTATCACTGTCTTAAATATATGTGTATCTAAAGATAAATATATGTATTTATCTTGTTATTGTCTGTCCTACCCATTACAATGCCTGTAGGACTTTCTAAATTTTATTCACTGTATGCATAGCACAAGAACAGTATTGGTGCTCAAGAAATGTTTATTAAATGAACAAATGAACGCATGAAGTGAAATACTGTTAGGAAGAACTACCAGTCATTAGTTTTTCCCCCAATACTCTTTTCGAGGTATATATTTTTATAAAATAAAATATATAGATCTCTAGAGGGTAGATTGATAAGTTAGCAAATGTATAATCATAAAACTATAATTCCATCAAGATATAGAACACTTCTATCAACCTAATGTTTATATCCCTTTCCCATCAGTTCTCCCACCTCCAGAAGCAATTACTGTTCTCACCTATCACCACAGATTAGTTTTGCCTAGTTTTGAACATTATATAAATGGAATCATATAATATATACATAGCTTTTGTTATTTCCTACTTGCACTCAATGTAATGTGTAGATTTATCCATCTTGATGCATGTATCAGTAGTTCACTACTTTTCACTATTGAACAGTATTTCATGGTATGAATATACCACAATTAATGTATCTATTCATTTCTTGATGGATATTTGGATTGTTGGCTACTCCTTTGCTATCATAAATAAAGCTGATATCAGTATTCTTATACAAGTCTTTTTGTGGATATTTCGTTTTATGAAAATTTCCATTTTTCAAGTAAATATTTTGGAGTGGAATTACTAGGTCATAAGGTAAAGTATTAATTATTTAAGAAAGTGACAAATAGTATTTCAAAGTGGCTTACCATTTTATAATTTAACTACCAATGCATGAAACTTGCCAGTTAAGGTTTGTTATTTTTCATATTGTTTTCAGTTTTAAAATGTTCTTACTAAGAAGCAGTGTGGCAAGGAGAAAGAATGAGGACTTTGTAATTAGTCCAAGCTTGGAAAATTTTAAAAATATTAACACAGTCTCACTGTCTGTCTGAGAACCAGAGTCCACAGTAGGGGGAAAATGATACTTTATATATTACATATATAATTGTTATATGTAATATATTGATCATTTATATATTACATAATATATAAATACATATCAACACATTAAACATAATACATAAATATGTTTTGTATTTATATTATAGAT
>NW_006441955.1:4013254-4038843 GCF_000325575.1 Pteropus alecto
ATTTCAAATAATACACATATAGAAAGATGTATGGTGAAAATATGGATATAAATATGGAGTTTATATATATATCTATATATATATATAAATGTACGTAAAGGCTTTACTACTTAGGACAAACTGTAGATGAGGTTTCTTCCTATGTAAAATATCTACCTATTTTATGATTAGAATTATTATGTAAAGTTTCTAGACATGTTTCCGGTGATAGAAGTTCCTCAATAAAGGTACTGAATAAATGAAAAAAAATTATTTTGGTTTAGTTCGAATTTATACTGCATAAACTGTTAGCCAGCAAATTCAGGCAGCACTGAGAGATACCTCAGAGAGGTCATTTATTTTCTAGTAAATTGAAGGAAAAGTGGATTATTTACTATTTTCTTTCAATTATTGACACTGATAATTTAACTCTGGATAATTAATATTCAGAGTTAGGATTCTTTCAAAATATAAACTGAAACTACAATTAACTAACATTAAAGTGTAGACTCAAACGAAAATACAGAATTCTGTTCCATACATTTCTTCCTATTAGAAATCATCTAAAGAATTTTATTTTGATATTTGAGAGAGCAAAATGAGTAAAATAAGATCAAATGAGAAGGTCTCATATCGAGGTCAGGCATCTTAGTTGCTAGTAGCAGGACAACATTTAGTATCATATGTTGTATATTCAATAACCATTGCTGAATAGGGAATAGCAGTATATCTTCTGACTTTTAATTTGATATTCTTTCCACTATATCACACCACCCTGTATAATTCCAAAGTTTGCAAAAAAAAGTGTTAGATTTTCAGAAAAAAACTTTAGAACAATTCAATAATAATTAAGTTTTATGTTTTTTTCAGTTCTTTTCTTAAAACCTATTTTCAAATAGTAAATTCCAATGATAATGAGCCCCACAATAAGATTAACTTGAATTGTCTTCACTTAGCCCCTATGCTCAAACATAATAAGTTCTTATTTTTCTGGATCTGTGGGAGAGGTTGTGGTGGGAGGGATAAGGAGAGAATATAGATGGATAACAGAAGCCATTTAAAGAAACAACATTCAGTACCATCAGAGAGATCAGCAGGGCAGAGAGTGGGTCCCTATATTCTCCTGGCCCTATCTTTCTAGATCGGCCAACAAATTGGGTGCTAACTAAGGAGAAGATTTCTGGAATCACTGTAGCTGGCCAGAAGTCTCAATTAAACATGGAATCCAGAATAAACAACTGCCAGCATCACAGCTAGTATCTGGATGGATTTGAATGGTGTAAGAAACCTGTATCTATAGGCCACTAGCTACACAAGCTTACCTTCATTTCACTTCATAAATCTTACAATATTATGACCTCGTATTTTGTGAAATTAAAAATTTTGGAACCTACTTGTTTCACATCAAAATAGGATTTTTATCACACTCAAAATAGTCTTAATACTATAAGACTGTCCAGAAAGTTATCAGTTGTCCCAGGTAGTCACTTAGTTACAAATGTGTAGAATTTTTTTCCCTTTTGACACACTCGTCGGAGTAGCAGAGGAAAACCAAAAAGAGCTCCACTGACAAGTGGCACCGTTGTCTCCTAATTTTAAATCACAAACTAAATAAAGACTAATTTTATAGACTCCTCACTTTGTCGGATTCTTCCCGTGACATATCATGTGGCAAACATAATAATCTAATTTCTACATGAGTGACAAATACTAAGACTCCACTGACAATCGCTGGTTAAGTATAATTACCAACACATTACCAACACCTCTAACATGAAACACAAAAAGAATAGCCAAAATATGATTACACTTGTGCAAGTCTTTTAGCTCAGAGTCTCCTTGTCAAAACCAAATTAACACTCTAGGTGCTCCCTCTTTTTGGTGTCATAGACCCTAGGATGCACAACTTTCTTCTCCTCTGGTCTTGTAATTCTTCCTATGACCATAATCTCGTCTCTTAGGATTTCCCTCAGAAATAGCACAGTGTCCTTAGTTAACTTACATATTATCTACTTATTTTTATACCCATAAGCCCCATTACTAGCAGTCCTCCCTGAAGCTTCTTGAAGCTAGAGTACTCATGTTCAACGGGAGTACTTAGGAAGGTGGTTCCAGCAGGGTTGCTGAAGCTTCAGCTATCTACATATATGGTCATTTGACATAAATGAAAATTACATTTCCTTGCCATGCCAAATAGTGTGATACAGGCTATCCCTGGTGTTCTTTTTCAGATCCACCATCTTCTTCCTGTGCCTTTCTTTACTCCTGAGCTGCACTAGGCCTAGGAGCAATCAGGATCTCAACCACTTGAATGGCTCAACAATTTCAAACAAGATAATCTCTAGTTCCCAGTTTAAAGGGGGGAAAAAACAATTTGGAACAACTCAGTTCAGGAAAATAGCATCTTGTACCCCCATGTTGCATTCATAGAAACAAAGTTAATAATATAATATGTGAAGTGTCAAGTAGTGGCATGCATATTCTAAAGGCTATAGAAGTGCAGAAAACAGCTGCATAACAATGGATTGGAATTATGAGGAAAAACAGTTCAATTTTAAAGGAAAGGTTAAAAAGGAGGGAAGAGCTAGACAAGAGTATGAATAGGAAAATCAAGATGGGGGTCATAGTGTACATGTGCACATCATGTGTTGGGAGACAAATTTAACTAAAGTCAAGTGGAATATGTTTGTAGAGGCCAGACAATAGAGGGCTTCGAATAACATGGAAGATTTTTAAATGACCAAAGCAGTATTTTACAAAAATTAATCTGACATGAGTAGTTAGAATAGACCAAAAGGAGAAAAGAAAAAAACACAGAGAGAGTAATTTTCCAACACAGAAAAGCCATAAAACTGATAGTTTCACTGATAAATTCTACCACACACCACACATTTAGAGAACGACTAAAACCAATCTTTTTGTACATCAAATCCTCTTGCACATCAAAAGAACACTATCCACAGAGTAAAAAGGCAACACACAAAATGGGAGAAAATATTTGCAAATCATATATCTGATAAAGGATTAATATCCAGAATATATAAAAAAACACCTAAAACTCAACAACAACAAAAACCAAAGAACCTCAATATAAAAATGGGCAAAGTTGAATAGACATTTCTCCAAAAAAGATCTATGACTGGCCAATAGCACATGAAAAGGTCTCAACGTCAAAGATCATTAAGGAAATGCAGATCATACTACAATGAGATACTACCTCATACCCAAGGGATGGCTAATATAAAAAAGAAAAACAGAAAACAAGTGTTGACAAGGATGTAGAGAAACTGGGACCCTAGTGCACTGTTGGTGGGAATGTAAAATAGCACAGCACTGTGGAAAGCAGTATGAAGTTTCCTTAAAAAATTAAAAACAATTACCATATAACTCAACAATTCTACTTCTGGGTATATATTCAAAAGACTTGGAAGTGGGGTCCCAAAGAGATTATCTGTACACCCATGGTCACGGCAGCATTATTCACAATAGCTATGATATAGAAACAACCTAAATGTTCACCAACAGATGAATGGGTAAGGAAAATGTGGTACATACATAATGAATATACATTATTTACAACAGCCAAAACATGAAAGCAACCCAAGTATCTATTTATTGATGAATGGATAAAGAAGTGTGGTACAGACACAAAATAGACTATTACTCCACCTTAAAAAGGGAGGAAATTATGTAATATGTTGCAACATGGCTGAACCTTAGAGACATTAAACTAAGTGAAATAAGCCAGTTAAAAAAAGAGAAATACTACATCGGGGTCCCAAACTGGTAGGAGTACAGACTGGTACAGGTTCCTGGTCTGTTATGAACCAGGTCACACAACAGGAGGTGAGAGGAGGTCAAGCAAGCAAAGCTTCATCTATATTTGCAGTCCTTCCCCAGCGCTAGCATCACTGCCTCGGCTCCACCTCAGATCATCAGGCATTAGATTCTCATAGGAGCACCGGTCCCTGGTGTCAAAAAGGTTGGGGACTGCTGTTAACTATATGATTCCATTTCTTTGAGGTACTTAGTCAAAATGATAGAGAGAAAGTATAATGGTGGTTGCCAGTGGTTACGTGATGGAGAGAATAGGGAGTTATTGCTTAATAGGTATAGATTTTCAGTATTACAAGATAAAAAGGGTTATGAGAATGGATGGTGGCAATAGCTGCACAACAATGTGAATGTATTTATTATTACTGAACTGAATACTTAAAAATGGTTAAGAAGGTAAATTTTATGTTATGTATATTTTATCACAATAAAAAAAAACAATAAAACAATAAGACAGATCAAGGTAAATTTTATGTTATGTATATTTTATCACAATAAAAAAAAACAATAAAACAATAAGGTTACTCATCATCTCAATGCCCTTTAACAGTTCCCATCACATTTAGAATAAAAGTCAAAGTCCTTATTTAGACCCACAGGCTATGGATGAAAAAGGGCTATAATAAATCATAAATTCCTAACTGGGCAGGCAATGTTAGTAGTCACGCCCCAGGCCTATAACTTCTTTCGTGAAAGGATTTTAAGCAAGCCCCATCCATTGTTTTTGTGCATCTAGGTTAATACACCTTTGAAATGCCAAAAGTAATAACCCTTGAAGGCATAACCATCCTTAAGAAAGCACATAATCTTGTAATCCAATCTCTGCTTGCTGTTTCCTACCCTCAGGTGATCTTCCTTATGTTCCTTAATTTCAATGCATAAAAGAAACTGCAAAACTATTATTCTCTGGAGTATTTTAGAAATTGCTTCCCAGCAATTGTCAGTTTTGGCTTAAATAAAATCATAAAAATTCTCTGCAGGTTTGGACATTTCCTGCATTGACAAGGCCCTTCATGACTTGAACTCCCTCTCTTTATCACTCCAACTTCATTTGACTTCCTACCTCTCCCATATTCTGTTCCTGCCACACTAGCCTCAGGGCTCTGTACTTGATACTCCATCTATTAGAGTGCACTCCTCACAGATATCAGCTAGACTCCTATCTTTTACCTACCTTCAGGTAAGATCCTCCTTGGCCTTGGCCATCCTCCCTAAAATTGCAACAATCCCTACCGCACACTTTCTATCCTCATTCTCTACTTTTCTGTTTAACACTTATAATCTAATGTAAATCATATTTTGCTGATTTATATTTCTTATTTATTGCCTGCATCTACAACCAGCATATAAACTCCATGAAGACAGGAGTTGATATGATTGATTGTATGTCTGACACAAAATAATCAACAAATATTTATTGGGTTAATGAAAGAATATGGTTTAATAAGTAATAAAGAAGTTAATCTACATTTTACATACATTCAAAATTGATTCATCTATTTAACCAGTCTACATAATATTTTTCTGAACTGCTTACAGTTACTAAATGCTAGCCTGGGCTTGCTAATTATAACAGAACTCTGCCTGTTTCACTAGATGTTCTCTTCTTTTCCTCTGTGCCCTAAATGGGGCTAAATGAAGTTCGAGGCAAAGACCCAATATATAGAAGTGCATAGACTTTGGAATCAGACAGACCTGGATTTACCTCCCAGATACTCCACTTGATAGTGTTAGGTTTTTAACCTCTATGTGCCTCCACTGTTGTAAAGATAGTGTGAAATAGTGGAAAATGTACATTGGCTTAGGAATTTGAGATCTTGGGTTCCAATGTAGTTGTGACTTGGGAAAGTTATTTAATATATTACTCAGTCTCAATTTCCTAATCTATAAAGTGAGGATAATACTTTCTTTATAGGGTTCTTGTAATGATGTATAGTAAAGCACATTACATACAAGGTAACCAGTAAATGTTCATTTCTGTTACTAATATAGGATAGTAATTAATTTTCTGCCCAAGATAACTTGGTTCATTGATAGGTAGGCACCCAGCCTAGAGGGTTTTTTTTTCATGGCTGCTATTCTCCTAATGAGTCTAGGTTGATTGTGTTTCAATATAACTAATAACTCATATCAGTAGAGACTAAAACCAGAAGCATATTACTATTAGCAAGATTTTACCCACAAATATACATTTCCTAAAGAAATAGAAGGCAATAGCAAGCACTGCCAGCTTACAACATTCCTTTTGCATCCACTTTCTGTTTTCTATTACAGGTGGAATCTCATTTTAATGAATACCATTTTAAACATCTGTTTCTACACAGTGAGGCTATTTTTGTGTTCTAGCAGATGGGCCATAGGGACTGTGTTTTGTTGACTTGACTAAAACAAAATGAAAATTCTTTCTTTATAAGTACTGTCTATACATAAATAAGTAGTTTAATAAGAGGTAATTATTACTTGTAAGTGATATACCCTGACCTAGGCTACTTCCAAGAAAACTGAAAAAGGGTTGGCCGGGTGCGTTGAAGGCAAAGTGAACTGGAAAGCAAGAGAAAGTAATAGAAAAATGGAGCAAAGTCCTCCTTGAGATCTGTTATAAAATCCAAACTTAAGCCAGAACTCCACTTATAAATATAACTCCTCCTCCTCCAGGGCGTATTTCACATGTTACCTCCTCTACAAAGCCTTTCCATCTCCCTCTAAACATAAAATTCAGTTCTCTGTCTCCTGTACTCCTACTTGTTGTGATGTGGTAGCATTTACCAGCATTCATCTTATACCTCTAAAGATAATTGTTTTGTGCTCTGTCCCTTTCTCCACCAAAACTGTGAGCTCAGAACTCTAGGATGAAGACTGATTCAACTTCCTATTACCATTACCTAGCACAGAGCTTAACACATAATAGGTATTCAATAAGTTTTCACTGAATCTGATATAAAGAAGTTCTGATATGCTTGAATGTAACAATTTTACTTATCTTGGATGCTTCTTGAGAGCAAAAAATATTTCATTGTCACAGGATTTGATACACAGACACTCATTGCCACATGTTGCTTGAAAAAATTACTGAAATATGTCAAAGTTGGTAAAAACCAAAATCAAACTTTTGACCTTTCAGGACTTAGATGTACAAATAAATGTACTACACTTTGCTGAATTAAATACTAATAACCAAACTATATCGTCTGCTCTTCATTCTCGCCATCACCAGGGGCAGGGGAAGGAGGCGGCGGTGTGGAGGACAAAGGCAAAGCTTCCCAGGACAGGGACTTTGAAGGACTTGGCACACCGTGGGGTTTGGCAGGCTGCGGAACGAAGTGGGTTACCTCAAAAGAACCAGAGGCCAGACAGGAATTGCGGAAATTGACTCGAGGAGCCCGCTAGAAGCACAGCGGAAGGCTTGGTCCCCTTCCGTCAGGTTCCCGGGGGCTGGTGCCAACTTGAGCCACCATTCTGAATGAAGCTCCAGCTTCCAAGCTCCTAGCCCAAAGCTTATCCGCCGGGGGTCCAGCTTTGCACTGTCTGCTGTGCCCAGGCTTCCACCTGCGAGGCTTCAGCTTCCGGCAGCAAAGCTCCAGTTTCCGGTCGCAAAAGCGCTGAGCGTGCACCTCCGGGTCAGGCTCACGGAAGAAGGGCGCCACTGCGGCACTTTGCCTTGTTGGTCCTTGTTGGTTTTGCCCTTGCCAGATCCTCTGTCTTTCACACTTCCTGCAAGTACAGAAAGATTCGAACCCTCTGAAAAAAATGTCCCCGCTCCTTTCTCTCCTCTGGAGATTGGCGGCTTCGGTGGAGTCTCCTTTTGCAGGTCTGAGTCAGCAACGTATCACCCCTTTTCGCCCTCGTTTTCTCTCAATCCTTTTCTTTGGCAGGCACTGAGCTTTGGAGATTGGGAATCGGTGACTTCCCTCTCTGACCTAGAATTTATGGACGAGCCTGTGCTTTGACTCCTCTGGTTTACAGTAAGGAGCCCCTTGCTCTGTTTGTAAGGGAAAGGCCTGAATTTTCTTAAAGGGATGAAGAAAATGCTAAGTAAATTGAAAATGTGGTTCTGGTCTAGTCCTTCCAAAATAATCTTTGGAATAATGAGGTAACCTTTTTTTACCCTTCTTTACATCTGAACACTTGCTGGAAAGAAACTAATTTCCTACAATATGCTAATTAAGATAAAGGTCAAGAACCTCCCTTTCAGGTACTTATTTCAGGGGTTGTAGTGGTAATGAAGTGTAAACATTTGGGATACAAAGTAATATCTATGGCTAACTTGTTTCACAATTGAGATTTGCTGACTCTTACAAAGGAATAAACATAGAACATGAAAAAAAGCAACAAATTATACTTATAATCAAATGTTTTTCAAAATGCAATTCATTTTTTTCACTGTCAAGAATGTGTATTAAAAGTTAGTATTCTACTTGAACCTCTGTATCCTCACTTCTGAGTTTATGTCACTTATAAATTTAATTCTAATGTGCCTAATGTATAAGAAAAAGGTGGTTCAAAACAAGTTAAGAAGTAATATAAATATAATACAGCGTGGTCTACATAGAGTAAGATGAGCCCAAGCTCACTGTTTATTAGCTATGTATGACTTAATGTAACTTCCTTATTTCAAACTAGGTTCCCCCACAACTAAGACCCCTAGGTAAGGATTGGGGTACAAAGAACTTTATTTGGTTCTTTGTGAAACATAGTGAAGAAGTGAGACAAGGAAGGGAAGAAAGCCAGGTTACTACTGAGGGCCACTGGAATTCAAGTCTACTGGCAGTCCTCTGAGAGACTGTATGGACTAGAATTCAGAATGGATGAATCGATAAAGAAGAGGTGGTATATATATACTATGGAATATTACTTGGCCATAAAAGAGGGTAAAGTTTTGCCATCTGCAACAACATGGATGGACCTAGAAGGTATTATGCTTAGTAGAGTAAGTCAGACTAAGAAAGACAAATGCTGTATGATTTCACTTATATGTGGAATCTAAAGAAAAAAATAAAAGCACAAACAGAAACAAACTCATAGATGCAGAGAACATTTTGATGGTTGACAAGAGGGTGAAAGGGGTGGGTGAAAAAGCAAAAGGGATTAATAAGTACAAATTGATATAGTCATGGGGATGTAAAGTATAGAATAAGGAATATAGTCAATAACATTATAATAACTGGTGTCAGATGAGTACTAGATTTATTGGAGTGATCACTTTGTAAATTATATAAATGTCTAATCACTATGTTATACACCTGAAACTAATTTAAAAAAACTGGGATATTTATCTACCAGTTCCTTCCCTCAGTGGTCAAAGGATACTCAAAAGTGTTATCTCTGATACTTTCCTTAGTTTCTATGTAAACTAGAGATAATAATTGGAGATTATAGCTAGAGTGATGTTAAGTCGCTATCTCATAAAAAAATACTAAAAAACATTTGAACAAGTTTCTGTAATAATGTGTGGTAATAATTAGGCACCTTTTTTTTACATTTTTAGCATACAGTAATATTTGATTTTGTACACATGAAATTTACTGAGTTTTGTTAACCAATGTCACCAAAAAAAATAAATTAAAAAATATATATATTTGATTGTGATGCCACTCTATTTGTGGAACAAATGCTTATTTCCTCTAGTCTACATCTATTCATGCTAATTGGATGTTTAGCTGTCATGTTACCTGCAAGATATTTCTAATCTGATTCCTTAAAACCCTTCTCCTTCCCCTAGAATTATTTGTCTCCCTACTAAACCATAATGAGAACAAAGACAGTGTAGTTTATCCTTCGACAAAAATGTATGAAGCACTGTGACAAACCGGGGAACATAAAGATTAAAAAGAAAGACCTACTCTTAGGCTTTTACAATTCAGGCTGGGTATAAACCAAAAATTAAACAATAAAATATATTGATACTCATAAAGGTAAACCTAAGGTTTTATAGAAGCATTTAATGCACCCTGTCCGTGAGTCAGAGAAAGCTTTCCTATCTATATATTAAGCTACTGGAATCAGATTTTCATAAGGCAGCTTCATTTTATGGTGAACATTTTTACTACTTTCTTCAGCAGATTTTTTCCAATGGCATTTTGACTAATACATAGAATTTTACAAAATTAATTTTAATTATAATTAATAATTTAATATTGAATAACAAAGTAATTTAAAACATCTGCTTTATTATGTTACGGTTATATATTATTATGCTTTTCAGGTCAAGTAAAAGGGAATCAACATCAGTGTTGAACTAAACTACTTATATTGGGCAGCTACCATCTTCAAATTTAGAGCAGGCCACACTTCAAAGAATTTAATTATTAAAGTGTCAGAAAGGAAAACAATTTTATTGATGTTAGAAAAGCAGGAGTTTCAACAACAAAAAAAATATGAACCAAAGGCAAGAATTGGGAACAAAAACTTTTATTTAGAAATATTTTAAGAATCATTTTGTAAGGTAAACAAAAGAATATCCATGATATTATAAAACTATCTATTTTAAAAAGATAAGAAAAAAGAAACTCAGTTCTATTTTAATAGTGATAAGTTCTTTAGAGTTCTGCTTTAAAAATGATATTGTTGATAATTATAAGAATTATGAAGAAACACGTTTCAAATTACATATTATAAAGGAATTCTAAATTAACAAAAAAAGAAGTCAGTTGAAAAGAATACCAGTCCAACATTCTTTAATAAATATTAACAATGTGATATGACACAATGATGGTAAATTCATTGAGAAAAGCTCATGGGAATAAAAAAGACTAGGTAAGCATCTCAGTATTAAGTTCAACCAACTCTCCTCATGACAATGAAAACAATCATTTCACACTAAAAATGTAGTAGATATATTTTCAGTTATATGTTAACATTTCTTAATTCAAAGATAATTCATCAGAGTTTCAGAACATGGAAACCATATGATCTCTTTAAATCA
Organism: Pteropus alecto; assembly: GCF_000325575.1. Classification (NCBI taxonomy): domain Eukaryota; kingdom Metazoa; phylum Chordata; class Mammalia; order Chiroptera; family Pteropodidae; genus Pteropus; species Pteropus alecto. Next base: position 4,023,990 of record NW_006441955.1, read on the forward strand.
CAGCATTTAAAAAATGTTTTAGGTGTTAAACAGGAAAAAAAAAGAAAAAGAAACCCCAAGGCATTATATTTCAAGTATGTCATGGAGGATTATGATTTTTAAGTAGTTTACTAAATGGTAGAAATGCTTGGGAAGTATTCTCAGAAAATTCATTTACCAAAATACCCAAAAGGGAAAGTAAAAGTCTTTCATCCGTCCTAACCTCTGTGGAACAAAACAATAAACCAAAGTTCAAGAGTCACCAAGTTACAGAAGATGTAGGTTTGATTGTAATAGAACAAATATACAAAAGGTAACTGAAGAAACCTTTGGAATTAAGTAAATAACAGATTTTAGAAGTTATTCAATTTGTTTTTAAAAGCAAAAATAGAGCAGCAGCTTTAGAATTTATTTAAGAAAAGCTATGTTCATTTAAATTGGCAAACAATATGAGATTTAAATATGGTCATATAATTGAATCTTTAGAACATTTTGAAAGAATTTCACTCAGATCCACAAAATAATGGGTTCTTATGGCCAAATGGAAAATGTCACAAAAGAATCAAAAGTTGTATATGATATATTTAAATTGCTGGTGGCAGGAATGAATCACAAAAGAGACAGGTTTCTAAAGCAAAAAATAATCTGGAAAAGAAGCAAAATGTAAATCTAGAAATATGATTTGTAGTCAACATTACATTTGAGTTATTACATCACATTCAAATAATGCAAATATATTGAAAAGAGTGATAACTACATTTATTAGAAAATTCATGACAGTTTTCTAACAAGTTGAATATATTACTTAATGCTAGAAAAACTGTTATCTTCATATATATATGTAAATCTAAAGAATTGCAGCATTTGGGGGAAACACAAACATTTTTCATAAATGTAAAGCATAATTTTTCTTAATGAATTTAAAACTTGAAGGCCAAGAAATCTTACACCAGATAAACAAAATGAGAAAACTAATAGTTAAGTTTACATATTTTTAATGAGGTGGAATGTTCATTATCAAAATTGAACTTTCATAAGCCTGTTTTTTCAAGTACCTTAAGTAAAGTAATGTTCCACATATAAAGGTACAATAACTGTTGGTAAGCTTTAGATCACAATGTTTTTCCCTTGTGTGGATATACACTTAATATTTTTTTTATGTTATTTCTTAATACTCAAAGATTTGAACAAGTAGTCTACGAACTATATATTTGTCCAATAATTTCATAGGATATAGTTTGACAGTTAAAAAGTTCTACAATTTTCATTATTTAGGCTTTTATCATTGCATTGAAATATATCCCAGTTTGGTAAAGTTTCTGAAAAGAACTGTCATAAAGGAATATGGACTGAGACTTCCACACATGCCTTGAGTGAGAAATGAAGGATCAAAGTACACTTCCCCCTCCTCAAAACTTCTCTCAGTTATGTGTGTGACAGTGGTGCACATAACAGGGACTCCTTTAAATAAAAATTTAAGCAGAGTATAAGGGAAACTCATAGGGAGGTTGTAACAAGTCTTTCTGGCAAAGGATTATTTCTTTGTTGAAAAAATATTTTAAATAACTGTAGAATGCTTATGACTATTTCTCTTTCACTACATTAAACATAATGAAGTTTCCACTACACATGAGCTGGCATTCTCCTCTTTACCCATATAAATTTGATAATATGGAAGAATATTTGCAGAATAAGTAGGTCTGTTTGAGAGGCCAGATGAGCTCTAGGAGAGATTTTCTTTTTTTCCTGTTACCTACTTAAAAGGTGTCTTATACCAATTGGAAAAAGGAGTGAAAATGCTCCCTTCTCTTCTGATTGAACAAATAAGGAAGCCAAAACAAGGTTCAATTAGTCCTGTACTCCAGTTTCACAATGATAAAATCCAAATCATGCAGAATGTACATGAGAGAGAAAAAGTTGAGCAAGGTACCCCTAAATTCATCTCCCCTTGAACAAAGCATGTCTAGAGTACCACTGCTTTTGGCCATTTCCTCTACTATTGAAAAACACCCCCACAGAGACCTTTCTCTTCCTTAAAAAGGGGGACCTAACCCCTGGGCCATGGACTAGTATGGATCATGGCCTCTTATGAACCAGGCCGCACAGCAGGAGGTGAGCGAATGGCGAGCTAGCGAAGCTTCATCTGTATTTATAGCCACTCCCCAGTGCTAGCATCACCACCTCAGGTCCACCTCAGATCAGGCATTAGACTCTCATAGGAGCACCTACCCTTGGTGCCAACAAGGTTGGGGACCACTGCCTTAAAGTACCTTCACACCTCTCCCTGTGGCTGGCACATTTTAACTCCTGGGTCACTTTCCTCACACCCTAAGACACCCCCAACTCCCCCTCATACCCTCTACTCCAGGTTATAGCCTTTCCTCTAATCTGAATCTATGTCTAGGAAATCATGCCTCAGTCATACAATGATGCCTTGTTATTATCATCTCTCTTTCTTGTTTCCTCTGCTGAATAAAGAGAGGAGTAAACATCAAGCCTCTTCTTCCCGTTCTCTTTGTTTATATGTTTTTTATTGCTACTGGATATAAAAATCAGATATTTCTCACTGTGAAGATTAATCTATCAATAGTCCTCATCTGGCATGCATACTATATTTATATTCTTACTAGCATAATTTTTAGGTATTTTTATGTTAAAAGAACATCTGTCTCTACTGATTTTTAATTGCATTGCAAAGCCCCTTTCTGTTAACTTTGCCTTTGCAGATGCCATACCCAGTTGCCTCTCCATGAATCTTAAGGGTTTGTTTTTGTTTTGTTTTCCTTGAGCACAGTAAATAGGAAGTGAATTAAGGGCATTCTGTACCTAGCTCTGAAAGAGTTTACAATCTAATAGAAGAGAGAATCTTCCAGCAGTGAGAGCTCTGGAATTTCCTTCAAGGAAAGGCGCTTAAGAATAGGCATTCTTTGTTCTATTTCTTTAAAAAAATGCCATTGGGATTTTGATGGGGATTGCATTAAACATATATATATAGTTTGCGTAACATGGCCATTTTAACTATGTTGATTCTTCCAATTCATGAACATGGAATACCTTTCCATTTCTTTGTGTCTTCAATTTCTTTGAATAATGTCATTTTCAGTATATAAAGAAAGATGAAATACTGTCATTTGTGACAACGTGGACATATCTTGAGATAATCAAGCATATATATGAAATGTGTTACTTTTCTACTGCTACGAACTTAGCATCTTAAAACAACACAAATTTATTTTACGGTTATGGTAGGTGACAAAAACTAGCAGTCAGAATGTAACGACAAGGCTGGAGGCTTTAGAGGCTAGCTCAAAGTAGATGAAAAAATTATCTACTGAAAAAATGGTGAAAGAAGGGAAGAAGAAATAAGTATGCAGAAAACAGAAATTTTATTTTTTCTTTGCCTGAAACTATTTTATGATGAAAACTTAGTCTAGTTGTAGACACTTATTACTCTTAGTAGGAAGTAAACCCAAGTTTACTGTTAATCTTGGATTTATTTTACATCTAAGATAAGGTAGAATGGCATTGGGAAATTATTAATATAAGCATTAAGAAAATAGTGAAAACCTCTTTCAAGGCGTAATGATTTCGGAGCTCTTCTTTGGGACTAATATAGAGAACATCTACAAAGGCAAAGTGAAATCCATTAGTGAGTATGTCGCCAGTCCTGCTTTGTGTTTCTTAAACTATTTTTGCTCTGCTACCCCTAGATTTACTCTAGTATAAATAATAGTATAGTTGTGAAAATAGCCTATTTAAAAAGTAACCCCAACAACTAGCCCAGCTAATTAACTATTACACTTCCTGATGAGAATCACAGGATAACCAGATAAAATAAAAAGCAAGCATTCAAACTATGCTGGCAGTTCCATTCATCAAATTGTTTAACATTTTCTGGCTTAATGTATATGATGTGTCAAGTTTTCTTGCATATAGGTCAAATTTTGCATAACCTCCATATGTAACAATAAACCTCCATACTTTGGAGGTCATCTCTCAATGCCAAAAGTTTTTGGTGCATTGCAAGAAATGGTAGCAAGCAAGGAAAGTGTTTATTCTTCATTTGTGCTTACTTTTTTCAGTTAGTCCTTCCTTGTTGCTTTGCTTGTCCAACATGGTTACTCCTTTATAATAATACCTTCAAAAGCTAGTTTAAATTATTTGAAAGGTTTTTCTTTATTGTCATTCTTTTTAAAAAAATTAATGTTAAGAATAGAATTTTGTGATAATAATATATCAATTGGTAAGTTTCACATCCAGCATATTATCTGAATAAATGCATCATTGGAACTGTTCTGTAATAAAATTGTACTTGAGGTAACATACCAGTAGCTTTTGCTGATTTGTGGTAGCTCCAAAGTAACAGAAAATAGTTGTATATGATAGGACTATAGATCTTACTGACAACTATTATTGATGATTGTTTTAATCATATTACCTTAAATGAGGTGTGGTGAGGCCAGATGAAGATTAAAAGAGAACCAGAGTTTTACAGTTTGCTATACTCACAGCTCCCTGGAGAGAAACAACATGCCACTCAGGTCCACTCTGAGAGAGCATCAGGTTTAGTCAAGAGGTAGAGGGAGAAGGAAACAGTGGGCAGGTACCTCTATTTTGGTTTATTTGGGAAAGAATGAGGTGGGGCAGGGTAAGCAGGCTTAAGATTGGCTGGTTTGAATAATTTCAGTGGGAAAATCTCATAGAGATTTTCTAATAATCTCTATGGGACATAGAGATTGTTTTTGGTTGTCTGCAACTTGGCTTTGGGGCAATTAGATGGTGAGCGTACAATAGCCTGGAATGCGAGAGCCCTATAAGGGAGGCAGTTGGGGGTATGAACTTAATTGGCTGCTCAAGAAAGGAAAATGACCAGGCTTTAGTCAGGGCCTCAAAACTGGGTCAAGAGAGCATTTATAAAAACTATATCACAACACTGAATGTAAGGAAATCTTTCTCATACGTAGTTTCGTGAATGGAATTATATAAAACATTCAATGTATATAGGCATACCTATAAGGTTGCTTGTAATAAGGTGTGTTAATTTTATTGATATGATTCTCTAAGGCTTGGAAGTTTCAGATTGTTGTGGAAAGATTAGTCTACTTTATTTTTCCCTTTTGTTCTTTTGCCGATGTTTAGGAGATTAAATTAATTTATCATCTTGTTTGACCGGTTCAGAATGTATAATGAACTTAAATAACATAATCGCTCATTTCATTTTGGAGTTTATTATTAGAATTAGAAAGGAATGGCAGAAAGTAGCAGTACTTACAGTGATAATATTTCATAGTGTTGTAAAAGTGGAGTTTAGTCAATTCAGTAAACAATTTACCATGGAAACTTCAGGAAAGTAGACAGTCACATTTTAGATGGCAATCAGAATACCAATCTTAGATAAAGTGTTACTTTAAGATAGGAGAGATTTACAAACTTGAAATTGCTAAACAGTATCAGCCATTCAAGAGATCTTAAAATAGCATGAGAATGCCCTAATGACTCTCTCCTCCGCTGGCTAAGCACTTAACTTATGCTTGAAGTTTTACTTTCTGTGCCCAGACAGCAGCTATAATTGCTTCTGTGATAGGAACTTGGTAACTTCAGAGTCCCATTCTTGGTTTATAAGCACTTGATTCTCCTTCTTCTTTATACTTACCTTAGCTTACAAATCCATTAAGTTCTGATAACAAGCATTCTTGATGTGACAGATGTGTAATTTACTCTCCTGACAAAGATTCCCTATCTCTGATATTGGAATCTCCAGGCTTGGGATTTCCAGTTAATCCCATTGTCATGATTTTGTCTTTTTTCTCTTGAAACCCTTTCACTTATTATAAGTCTCCTTGGGAAGCAGCAACATGTATAATTAGAAGGGAATTAGATTTCAGAAATAACACTAATCTCCAGCTTTTTCTTATATGTTCTGTTAGGCATTAGCAGTATCTATTTATGTGACTGGGTTGTAAAGCATCCTATAAGAACCAAGGATCTTTGGTATTTATGTTATGAATTATAGTACTACTTTATTTTATCAATTTTGCATCACTCAGAAACAAATTTTTGTCCCTTTGGATAAAAATTATATTTAATTAACTCATTTTACCTTTTCCTGTTGGCTTTTTAATTTTTTTCTGAATGGCCAATAAATGTACATGGAGTAGAAGTCAAAAGAATGGGCACAATTATAAAATTTAAATTGCATGAGAAATTTGTTTTCTTCTTAAAATTCAAAGTGAAGACTTTTCAGAATAATGTATTACCATTTATTAGTAGTAGTGTCAGTATTATTTGTACTTTTATAATTGCATTATCTCTCAGATGTTTGTTTAAATAAAAGATAAGCACTAACAGTGCTTTGTGAAGTTGATAATTTAATGAAAATAATGCAAATTCCTGTGCTCAATGCTATAAAAACTATCAAAAATGAAAAACTTTTCTCAAAAGCTATTAAATAAATTAGTGCCCACCAGAGGATGCTGCAACTGCATGAAAAAAAGCAAACAATGGCCTCAATGACATCACACCTATCTAAATCAAGTCAGGAAAACTAATACATAAGTACCTATCCTAGCTGGTGATGCGCATTTATCTTTTCACCTACAACTCACTTACCTTTTGGAAGACAGGTTATAATGAAGAGAATCTAGGAAAATACAGAGGAAACTTAAGGGATTAAACTAGAATACCTTAGTGAAAGTCAACAGACTGTTCTGTTGTTTGTATAATGAGTGTAATAACATAATTAATTAGTAGTGTCTAGTAGTGTCACAATATTCAACATCTTCTACATACTTAAACAAGACTCCCTAGCATGGGGAAACAAAAAAGTGCCCCTAGTGATTGAATTGGGGACAAATATAGGCAGTATCTCTTTCAAATGGACAATTCTGATCTTTTTATGAATGATAGTTATCTTAAGGTATCCTTTCCAACCTTCACCTGGTTATTAGTTGATTTCTTCAAGACCTTTATCACTCTCTCGTTTAGTTGCTTATGTGTTTATTTGCTTATCTTATCATTTGCTTATGTGTATCTTATTTGCTTATGTGTTTATTATTTGTCCCCTCCCACTAAAATAGAAGTCCCAGGACCCTCTTCTTAAGAGTTTATCACAGTATCACTGGCTTCAGAACAGTGTCTGGCACATGGTAATTGCTTAGTAAATAACTGTGGAAATAATGAATCCCTCTTCCATTGTATATCAGTGCTTCAAATAGTAATATAAACCATTCATAGATAAATCCCTCGGTGTGCCATGCTACAAGCAAAATTTAAGGATAAATTTAAGGATAAAAGAAGTGTTAAGGGACACAAGAGGAAATAATATGTGGCCTTTTTATCTGAAGTACTGACAAAGTTCCAGCAAATTTTTTAAATGTGTATCTTTCTTTCAGAGTAGATTTAAAGTAGCTTCCAGTAAATGTCACGTATAATAGAACTGATAAAGATATAAAAGATAAAAACTAGAAGGAACAATGAAGTCATAAATATATTTGAGTATTCGAGTTAATGTAAGTCTCATAATCGAGCATGAATTTTAGTTTGAGCTTTCTAGTATTCAAGGCAAAGAAGCACTGGATATATACTTCTTATTATCTGACGAATGAACACGTTGTCAGTTGGTATAAAAAGAATATTTCTTGATAGTGAATTCTAAAAGAAATTGGTCACAGGATTTTTATATGAGGACTTTTAAAATTATTCAATGGATAATGTAGTTAATATTTAGATGATTATTCCCTATATAATCATTTCTTTATTGCATCCTTGCAAGAAGATAAGGACATAATTAAAATATAACATTAAATTAAAGGCATTTCTGTAGAAATACTAATCTATTATAGCTTAGATGGGTATTTTTTAATTAAATTTATTGACGTGACATTGGTTAATAAAATTATATAGGTTTCAAGTATACAATTCTATAATACATCATCTGTACATGCATTGTGTGTTTATCACCCAAAGTCAAATCTCAGTCACTGTATATTTGACCCCCTTTACCCTTTTCAACCTCTTCCCTCCCAACTTTCCCTCTGGTGACCACTAAACTGTTGTCTATGTGAGTTTTTGTTTGTCTTACTTATTTATTGCTTTCAGTTTTATATCCCACGTATGAATGAAATCATGTGGTTCTTGACTTTTTCTTTCCGACTTACTTCACTTAGTATGATAGTTGCAAGATCCATCCATGTTGTCACAAATGGCAGCATTTTATCTTTTCTTATGGCCGAGTAATATTTCGTTGTATATATGTACCACATCTTTTTCATCTAATCATCTATCAGAGGGTACTTTGGTTTCCATGTCTTGAACACTGTGAATAATGCTGCAGTGAACATAGGGGTCTCTACAGAAAAATGTTTTCAAAATTTTTGAGAAGATACCCAGAAGAGAGATTGCTGGGTCATTTGGTATTCTATTCTTAATTTTTTCATACTGTTTTCCATAGTGGCTGTACCAATTTACATTCCCACCAGCAGTGTATGAGGGGTTTTCTTTTCACCCACAATCTCTCTAACACTTGTTATTAGTTGTCTTGTTGATAATAGCTGTTCTAACAGGTGTGAGGTGGTATCTCTATGTGGTTTTGATTTGCATTTCCCTAATAGCTAGTGAAGTTGAGCATCTTTTCATATGTCTGTTGGCCATTTGTATGTCTTCTTAGGAGAAGTGTCTGTTCAGGTCCTCTGCCAATTTTTTAATTGGATTATTTTTGTTGGTGTTGTTGTTGTTGCTGTTGAGTTGTATGAATTCTTCATATATTTTGGATATTACTTCCTTATCAGAGGTGTTGTTTTCAAATATTTTCTCTCATTTGGTTGGTTCCCTCTTTGTTTTGTTGATGGTTTCTTTTGCTGTGTGGAAGCTTTTTAGTTTGATATAGTCCCATTCATTTATTTTTGCTTTTACTTCCCTTGCCTTTAGGGTCAAATTTATAAAAATCCTCTCTATGACCAAGATCCACAAGTTTAGTACCTATGTTTTCTTCTATGCATTTCATTGTTTCAGGTCTTTTATTTAGGTCTTTGATCCATTTTGAGTTAATTTTTGTGTGTGGTAACAAATGAAATTTCAGAAAAAGAAATGAGGGAAACAATTCCTTTTGCAATTGCAGCAAAAAGAAGAAAATACCTAGGAATAAACTTAGCAAAGACTGTGAAGGACTTGTATACCTAAAACTACAGAACATTATTAAAAGAAATTAAAGAAGACACAAAGAAATGGAAAGATATTTTGTGTTCATGGATTGGAAGAATCAACATAGTTAAAGTGGCCATATTACCCAAAGCAATATACAGATTTAATGTAATCCCCATCAAAATCCCAGTGGTATTTTTTAAAGAAATAGAACAAAAAGATCATCAAATTTGTATGGAATTACAAAAGACTCTGAATAGCTAAAGAAATCCTGAGAAAAAACAAGGCCCAAGGTATCACACTGCCTGACTTCAAATTATACTACAAAGTGATAATAATCAAAACAGCATAGTATTGGCAGAGAAACACAGACCAATGGAACAGAATTGAAAAAACCCGGAAATAAACATCCATCTATATGGGCAAGTAATTTTCAATAAGAGTCAAAAACATACAATAGAGAAAAGGAAACCTCTTCAATAAATGGTACTAGAACCCCTGGATGCGCCAGGCCCTGGGTACGCCAGGCCCCAGGTGTGTGCTGCGATCACGTGGGAGGAGATGCCCTGCCTGCAGAGATCCAGTTCTTAAGGGGAAATGGCAACATCCGTAAGTCAAAGGTGGAAGCGGCGGGGTGGAGAATTAAAGAGGGAGGAAAAAATAAAAATAAATAAATAAATAAAAGGTACTGGAAAAATTGGAAAGTCACATGCTTAGATATATTTTCTCATAGTATCACTTCTTACAAGTAATATTTGATTACATATTCTTACTATTTCAAGTTTCATTTGTTTGCACTCACTTTGTGCCGAGCCCAATAGCAATCAGTTCAAGATAACTATCTGACAAGGATACAAAGTCATTATTATTTATTAAAGGGAAAGCAGTATATATTATATAATAGTTATATAAGTAATAAAGTATATAATTTGTTTTGAAATTAAGGAGGTTGACTTTTACTCTCACCAGATTAACATATTTGATAACTTTTTCATGCTTATAACATTTTTCATTCATTAGCTAATTTAAGCATTCCAAACCCACTGAGGTAGATGCAGTGGGATTGCTAGATCATAAGTAGTTCTAATTTTAATTTTTTGAGGGATCTCTACAGTTTTTCATAGCAGCTACACCATTTTGCATTCCCACCAATAGTGTATAAGAGTTCCAATTTCTCTACATTCTTGCCAACACTTGCTGTCTGTTTTTAAATGGCTATCCTGACAGGTCTCAGTTATGGTTTTGATTTGCATTTCCCTAACGAATAGTGATGTCGAACATTTTTTATATGCCTGTTGGCCATTTGTTTGTCTTCTTTGGAAAATGTCTATTTGAGTGTTTAGCCCATTTTCAAATTGGGTTATATTTTCACTATTGAGTTTAGCTTTTATATTTTGGAAATTGATCCCTTATGGTTTGCAAATATTTTTTCCATTTTATGTGTTGCCTTTTTTTTCTGTTGATTGTTTCCTTTGCTGTGCAGAAGGTTTTTAGTTTGATATACTCCCACTTGTCTATTTTTTGCTTTTAGTGTCACATTCATGAAATAGCTAAGATTAATGTCATGAAACTTTTTCCTGTTTTCTTCTAGGAATTTTACAGTTTCGGAAAACAATTGTTTTTCGTACATTGATCTCGTATCCTGCAATCTTGTTAAGCTCAATTAATTGTTCTAATTGTTTATTTAAAATTTTACAGGTTTTTCTATATAGATGATCATGTTCTCTTGTGTGTCTTAGTCCATTCAAGCTATTAGAATAAAATACCATAAACTGAGTGGCTTATAAACAACAGAAATGTGTTTCTCACAGTTCTGGTGGAAGTCAGATCAAGGCGCCTAGTTTTGTTTCTGGAGAGATACCTCTTCTTGTTTCTTGCTGTGTCCTCAGATGGCGGGAAGGCTAGGGAGCTCTGTGGGATCTTTTTCATAAGAACACTAATACCATTCAGGAAGATTTCATTCTCATGACCTAAGCACCTCCTGAAGGCCCCACCTCCTAATATTCATTGAAAACCAATAGTTCATTGAGCGTTAGGATTTCAACATATGAATTGGGGGTGAGGCACAAAAACATTCAGACCATAACATTAAGAACATAAACACTTATTTCTTCTTTTTTAATCTAGATGCCTTTTATTTCTTTTTCATGCCTGATTGCACTGGCTAGAACCTTCAGTGAATAGAAGTTATGAGAGTGGGTATCACTATATTGTTCCCAAACTCAGGAGGAAAGTGTTCAGTCTTTCACCATTAAGTCTGACTTTTTTCTTTTTGTGAATGGCTTTTATCAAGTTGAGGAACCAGATAACTATGATAGTTTCCTTTATATTCTAGGTTGCTGAATGTTTTTTAAATTTTTAATCAGTAATGGATATTGGATCTTATAAAATGTTTTCATGTCATTGACATAGATCCATATTGATCATGTGGATTTCCTTTTCAAACTTGTTAATACGGTGAATTGTACTGATTGGTTTTAAAATGTTAAACCAACCCTGTATTCTTGGGATAAATCTCACTTGATTATGATATATTGTCTTTTAATATGTATTTAATTTGCTGAAGTATTGCTTAGAATATTTTATCTTTTCATGATGCGTAACATAGATGTATTTTGCAGCTATGTTCAATTTATAATTTTCTCTCTTTCTTGTTCTTGCTCTCACTCTTATCTGGTTTTGGTATCAGGGTAATGCTGTCCTCATAAGATGAATTGAAAAGTATTCTCTTGTCTTCAGATTTTTGGAAGCATTTGTGTAGAATTAGTATTATTTTTCTCCTTAAATGTTTGGTGGAATTTACCAGTGAAGCCACCTGGACATGGAGTTTTCTTTGTAGGGAGAATTTTAACTATAATTTCAGTTTCTTTAGTAGATATGTGTCTATGTTATCTATTTCTTCTTGAATAAGCTTTAGAAATTTATGTCTTTTAAGGAATTTTTCTATTTCGCATAAATTGTTAAATGTATTTGCATAAAATTGTTCATAATATTGCCTTACTATTCTTTTAATAGCTGTAGAATATGTAGTAATGTCACCTCTAATTTCTAATATTGGTAATTTATGCCTTTTTTATTGATCAATCTAACTAGAAGACTATCAATTTTATAAATATCAAGGTATCAGCTTTTGGTTTTACTGATTTTCTCTATTGTTTTTCTGTTTTCTATTTCACAGGTTTTCATTTTGGCTTTCAATATTGTTTTCTTTTGTTTACTTTGGGCTTAATTTGCTCTACTTATTCTAGTTTTTAGGATCATTCACATTTTTTCTAATATCGCAGTTTTGGGTATAGATTTTTCTTTCCCCCTTTAAGTACTATTTTAGTCCCACAAATCCTGATGTGTTGTGTTTTCATTTTATTTGGGTTGAGTATTTTCTAAATATCAGTTAGATTCATGATGACACATGGTTTCCAAAGTACCCCCAGGATCATCTCCATCCCAGTCAAGTCTAAAGGGAGGAGGAACATGGAGAAAGGTGCTTGGGAGCTTTTTTTATGACATCACTTCCACTCAAATTCCATTGGTTAGAACTCAGTCACATGGCTTCACTTAATGGTATGCGAAGCTGGGACATGTAGTCTAGCTTTTTGCCTGTGAAGAAGAGGAAAATGTATTTGGACGAAGAGCCAGCAATCTCTTTCTGTTTTCTGGAAGAGCATGTATAAGATAAATACTTGAATCATGGGTATACAGTAGAAATTGTAAAGTTATTGGGGCCTGCTGTTTTCTTGGGGGGAAATTTTATGACCAGATTCAATTTAATATATCCACGTTCCTTTAGATTTTCTATTATATCTTGAATTACTTTTTGTAAGTCATTTTTTAGGTATATATAATTTAGTATAAGTTTTGAAACAGTTACTTAAATTTGTTTATTTTCTTTTTTTAAATAATTTTTTTATTTTTCGATTACAGTTGGCATACAATATTATATTAGCTTCAGGTGTGCAACATAGTGATTAGACATTTCTATAACTTATGAAGTAATCACCCTGTTAAATCTAGTACACCATACATATTATAATATTAGTGACTCTATTCCTTATGCTGTACTTTCCATCCCCATGACTATTTTGTAACTACCAATTTGTACTTCTTAATCTCATCTTCTTCCTCAACCCCGCTCCCTTCTGGCAACCATCACAATGTTCTCCGTATCTATGAGTATGTTTCTATTTTGTTTGTTTATTTTGTTCTTTAGATTCCACATGTAAGTGAAATCCTATGGCATTTTTCATTCTCAATTTGACTTACTTCACTCAACACAATACCTCTAGGTCCATCCATGTTATTGCAGATGGCAAGATTTCATTCTTTTTTATGGCTGAGTAATAGTCCATTGTATATATGTACCACCTCTTCTTTATCCTTTCATTCATTGAAGAACATCCAAGTTGCCTTTAGATCTTGGTCTTATTCTCTACTATAACTGTGATTATGTTCGTTCTTCATTTTTAATATTGTTTATTTGTGACTTCTTTTTTCATTTGGTTAACCTTACTAGAGATTTAACAATCTTATTAGTCTTTACCAAAAATCTTAATTTTTATTTCATTAATTTCTGTTTTTTATTTATTTCCTGCCTCTACATTATTTGGGTTTATTTTGCTGGTCTTTTTTCAACTTGTAGTTTGAATGCCAAGCTTATTATTTTTCAGATTTCTTTTCTAATATCTGCATTTAGGACCATACTTTGTTGCTGCAACTATTTATGTAGGGTGTTTTCATTATTGGTTGGTTCTATATATTTCTAAATTTCCATTGATTTTTTAATGCATGAGTGTGATTTACAATGTGATTTTAAATTTCCACAAGTATGAGAGCTTGAGGGTATATATTAGGTTATTAATTCCAAAATTAATTGCATTATTATCAGAGAATGTGGTATATGTAATAATGATTCTGTAAAACTGTTAAGTCTTGCTTTACTGTCTGATATATACATGTTAAGTTTGAGATATCTTCTCATTTATTATGTTAATTCCTTGCAATATCATCTTACTCATTTCTTATTCTAATTCTGTGACATAGATAGTATGATTCCCATTTTTCAAATAAGAACATTAAAATCTAATCAATATAATAAGTAATTATTCCAAGTTTATAGATTTCATCTTTAATCAGAGCAGACACAAACTGAAAAAAAATCAGCATGGTCAGCTTTTTATACTAATTGCATATGAACCCTGCTTACCTTTCATTATAGATTTTTAAATGTTCAGAGCAAGGATCCATTCTCATTAAAATGGATTTTTATTCCTCGCTTGGTGCCTAAAACAGTATGTCACACATATTTGGTGTTCAATAGATGTTTATTAGAGTAAACCTGAGACTAAAATCTGGCAAAACCCTAAAAGTATAACAAACAGATAATTTCTGAACACTCAAAAATAAAACAGGACTTGTAGTACTAGGATAATTGTGAAATATAACCTGAAAACTCTTGGTACAAATACCTAGTAATTCTGGTTCAAGATAAATGCATACATACATACATACATACATACATACTCTATATGTATATGTATGTGTATATATTTATATCCTTTGTATATCTATCTATATATATCCATAGAGCCTTTAATATACCTGTCTATATCTAGATATAAATATGTATGTTAAAGGATAGATGGGCATAGGAAGAGAGCCCTACAAAGGCAATAAAGATGTAGATAGAGAAAAGGTAGGAAAACCGAGTGAATTTAGGTTACTGATGCCAAGGAGGGAAAGA
>NW_006441955.1:4038854-4043606 GCF_000325575.1 Pteropus alecto
AATAGTGACCTAGATTTTGTTTTAATGAAGTTATTAATGAAGTTTTAATGAAGTTGTGGAAAAGTAGAAATTCTAATTGTAAGAATTTTAGCTGCAAATGGTAAGAAAAAGATCAATTGCAAGTTATGGGTAAAAGAGAGTTTTTTGTTTTTGTTTTTTAAGATGGAAGAGTGATAACCTGATTTAAGACTTAATCATCTGTTTGGCTAGCTATCACTTACTCATTCTGTAAGATTCAGCTCAGGTGTTAACTTTAGGAAACTGTCTCCGCACTTGGTCAAACTGCCTCTGATGTCTTAGCACTGCCAATAGGGTCATTATTATAAAACTTAGAATATTTTAATCAACATATTCATTTAAATGTCTGTCCCCTCCAGAATGTAAACTCAATGATCATGTGTTACTTCTCTTTGCATTATCAATTCTTGGCAAGGGTTTGGCAATAGAATATTCTCAAACGGTGTTCAACTAAACTGTAGAGACTTTTCTTAACTTTCCCCTATCTTTATAATGCTAGCATCTAGCACAGTGCCTATCATTCATTCATTGACTATTCAATCATTTCTTGAGAACCAGTCGTTATTCTAAACTCTGAAAATACCATAGCGAAAAAGACTTATCTTCTAGCAAAGAGCAAGAGACAATAGACAATAAACTAATAAGTAAAGAAGATTATTTATGATAGTAATTATTAAAAACAAAGAAACAGGGTGATATGATAGAGTGACTTTTGAAACTGAAGAGTCATTACTTTGGATAAGATACTTAAAGGCAGAGTTGAGAAAGTAAATATACTACTTTTGTATATAATGTTTGTAATATATATTGACTAAACCTTCAAAGTGAGAGGGGATCTTAATGATCTCAGAATCGAGTCTTTTATTATACAGATTGATTTAGAGAGAAAGTGCAACTTGTTGAAGATATTTAACAAATATGTAATTTGTCTTTCTCTTGGTAAAGTGAAACTTGGAAACTATCAAATTCATTATACCTCATTGGAATTCCCCTAAAATGTTAATGACTCATTTAAACTAGGGACTGGAATGGTGTACTAATCACACCTACTTTCTTCCCTAATGGAGAATTTAAAAAAAAAAAAGAGGACAGAGATCTTTAGAAGGAGAAAATAGGTGGCCTATAAACACAGTGATAACAATAGAGAAGGTGCCACAAAAAGACCTGTAACATCTAAATAAAGAAGTTAGGAATTACATATGAATCTTCAAAAACTTTCTTCCTGATTTTTCTAAGATACTCATGATAGAAAATTTGAATATACAGAAAAGTCTGGAGTAGAGAATTATAATGATAAACTCTTACCCCCAGTATAACTAATGTTGATTATTTTCTTCATACAAATACATTTCTCTTTTTCTCTTTTTTAAAATTGAGATTATATTATTTTTATATTTTTTAAATAGTTGAGAAAATAAGAAAAGTGAAAAAAAACAAAGAGTAAAAACATCTATGTATTTCCTACTAAATAAATATTTTTGGTCATATAAGCTTCAGACCTTTAAGTTTATAAGGAAATAAAACATTACAGATAAAGTCTAAGTTGGTGTTCCATCCATAGTCCCATTTCTCTCATTTCTTCCTTGGACAAAACTAATATGAATTTGGTATATTTTAATACCTCTGTTACATTAATGTTTTTTTTAAATAGTATTATTTTGTATTTTAATGTGCATAAATAGAATCAGTACATAATTGGAATAATTGAATATAAATTTCTGGAAATTGCTTTTTGCACTGAACTTTTGTTTTTCAGTTCTATTCATGCTGTCATATATAGATCTAGTTGATTTGTAAGTCATAAGTGTTAAGCTTGATGAATTTTCACTGAACACACCTATGAACCAGCATCTAGTTTAAGAAGCAGAATATTACTAGCATCTCTGAACTCCCCCTCATGTCTGTGTTTGAACTTTATGTCTGCCTTCTTCTGTCCAACATTATTTATGAAATTTATCCATGTTGTTGTGGGTAGTTGTAGTTATTCTTTCCCATTGTTATAGAATATTTTGTTTTCATAAATTCAACTTTTTTATTTATCCATTCAACTATTGATGGGCATTTGGGCAGTTTCCAATTTGTGGCTCTCTCAAATAGCGATGCTATAAACATTCTCATATATATATTTTTTAACATATGTATGCATTTCACTTATGTATACGTCTAAGAATTGTTGGGTCATAGAATATGCATACGTTCAGCTTTACTAACAGTGTCAAACAGTTTTCCAAAGTATTGTACAAAATTGCATTCCCACCAGTGAATGAGAATTCAGATTACTCTGCCTCCTTGGCAACACTTGATATTTTCTTTTTCATTTTAGGCATTATATAAAGTTGTTGTATTATCTCATTGTGATTTAATTTGCACTTCCCTGATTATTAATGAAACTTTCGTATATTTATTGGCCATTTAGATATTCTCTTTTATGATACCCTTATATATTTAGTATTCATATTTAACAGTTTTTTTCCTAACAAATCTAAAGATATCGGTGTCTCTATTCTTCACCTAATCTAGATAAGGAAGGACTTTAGCAATTTTTAAATTACTACTGTTCTATCACTTACCAGTTGTATGCCTTTAAGCAAGTTACTTAAACTCATTTTGCCTCATCTGTTTCTTCATATGTAAAGTGGGGAAACAATAGCACTTAGCTCATAGAGTTGTTTGTATTAAATAAGTTAGTATACATAAAGCGCTTCAAATCGTGTCTGGAATATAGTATCTATAAACGTTAGATATTATTGTTGTTGCTATTAGTGAAAGGATATATAGCATATCAAGGGGATAGAATGGAGTTCAGAAATAGGCTGACACAAATATAGATAATTGATTTTTGACAAGGCTGCAAAGGCAACTCAATTAAGAAAAGAAAGTCTTTTCAGCAAATGATGTTAGAACCATTGGGTATACATATGAAAAAAAAAAGAAGAACTTGACCCGCGCCTCACACCTTATGCAAAAACTAATTCAAAATGAATCATAAATTAGGAGTAAATATAAAACTATAAATCTTTTATAGGAAACATAGGAGAAAATCTTCATGATCTGGGTTCGGCAGAGAGTTCTCAGATAGGATTCTTAGCACAATCCATAAAAGAAAAAAGTTGATAAGTTGGACATCACCAAAATTAAAGTTTTTCTCTGTGAAAGACGTTGTTAAGCGAATTGAAAAGACAAGGCACAGACTGGGAGAAAATCTTTCAAAATCACATATCTGATCAAGGGCTTGTATCCAGATGTATAAATAATTCTAAAAAATTAGCAAAGATTTGGACAAATCACTGAGGAAGATAAATGGATGGCAAATAAGCACTTTGCAAGATGTTCAACATCATTATTCACTAAGGAAATGCAAATTAAAATCATAGTGAACTACCACTGCATATCTATTGGAATGGCTGATATAAAACTGACAATACCAAGTGGTGGCAGAGATATTGAGCAGCTGGAGCTATTATATATTGCTTGTGGGAAAGCAAGAAAATTCAGCCACTTAGGAAAGCAGTTTGGCAGTTTCTTATAAATTAAAATATATACTTGCTACCTGACCTTACAGAAATAAAAACTTATGTTTAACAAACACCTGTATGCAAGCATATAGTAGCTTTGTTCCTAACAACCCCCAACTGGAAACAACCAAATGTCTCTCAGCTGGGGAATAAACTGGTGGTGCATCTATAAAATGGAATATTTCTCAGGCTACTTCTCTATGCTCTTTTTTTGAAGCTCTATTAGTTTTATGTCATATACTCTTAATCTTTTCCAAATATCATAATTTACCATATTTTTTATTTCTTTATGTAGCTGGGTGAATTCAGTATTATCTTTTATTTCATTAATGATGTTCAAGAGTTTACTCCATCTTAAAATTTTTGAATTTTATTTCCAATATTCCTCCTTTGTCTATTTTTGAATTGGTCTTTTATTGGTGGCTCAGGACTCCCTTCTCTCAGAGATTTTGGTAATACAGAGTCATTCATTGTATTAGAGGATGGTTTGGTCTAGGTCTTATCTCAACGATTTTCTTCCTCTGCCCCCACCCCCCAACCCCCAGCTAATTCCTGCTCCAGATCTCAATACCTAGCATGCCTCTGTTTTCTGGTTTTGTTTTGTTTTGTTGCTTTCTCTGTGTTGCTTTGCTTCCTATGTCCATAGAGGTCCTCATCTTATATTTGAGTACAACTATGTCTTTTGAATTTTTTGAAATATGAGTTTTATCTATCTTGCTTTTATCATTTAATACTATCTGACATTTCCTTATAGAACATGCCAGTGATTCTCAACTAGGGACAATTTTGCCCACCTCCCAGAATACATTTGCTAATGCCTGGGGACATCTTTGTTACAATACACAAGAGAGTCCTAACAACAAATTACCTAGTTCAAAAGATTGATAATATTGAGGTTGAGAAACCCTGCTCTAAATAATTAAAGAATATTATATTTTTCATTTGTAATAATTTATTTAATTGACTCCCTAATGTGGGGCACTTTTTTTTATATTATGAGTATCA
Source organism: Pteropus alecto (assembly GCF_000325575.1). NCBI lineage: Eukaryota > Metazoa > Chordata > Mammalia > Chiroptera > Pteropodidae > Pteropus > Pteropus alecto. Next base: position 4,043,393 of record NW_006441955.1, read on the forward strand.
CTTTGATAGCCTTATATGCCTTTTTTGATAACATTAATTAATTCCCAAATTAGACATTTCTGAACCTGAAGAAAACTAAGATCTTGGAAGCTGGAAATTACTTTGGCTAAAGTAAAAGTGCTGGAACAAAGTCTTTATCATGTCCTTTCCTTAGTGGAACTTATAATATGTTTACACATAAAAATGTTCTATTAATTTTATGCTTTTAAACCCT
>NW_006441955.1:4043839-4084891 GCF_000325575.1 Pteropus alecto
TAATTCCTATAGACTTTTAAAAAAATTATTATTTTTATTTATTCATTTATTTTTTTTAATTTATTTTTTATGGTGACATTGGTTAATGAAATCCAATAAGTTTCAGCTATACACTTTAACAGTAAGGCATGTGTATATTTACACTGTGTGTTCACCTCCTATAGGCTTTTTAAATTATAAAGCTGTGATACGCTATTATTTCATATAGCTTTTATTTAGATATGACTATGATCTTTTACTTGAGATAAAGTATAGATAAAACATTAAAAATTCCTAAGATCTTTAAAAATTCCTCATACTTGTTTTTTATTACCCTTATCTACCTCCTCATAGTGATTGATAATCAAAATCTTAAAATGAAAAATGTCATGTAGGAAGACTGCAAGGAATGATATTGAGAAAATAACAAAAATTCACAGCTGAACTGAGAAAGAGAAAACTAGATAAGAAAAAAGGAGGTGACAGCTGTAAGGAAACAAACAAACAAAACTAGGTCTCAAATCCTGGCAGAGTCAGAGAAATGCATCCTGGGCCCAAATCAGCATGAGGCTCTGTGTAATTCTCAAACTCATGGTCTTGAAATTTATTAGAAGCAGAATTCAGGCCTCGTAACTTCCTAATTAATGTCTTAACATTACTCTATGTAATATCATTTGAAACATTATTATATCATTTAATTTCACCTAGAGAATGAAGATACATGCATGAAATATTTTTTTATTTCTTTGTATAGGTTTATTTAATCACTTAACCTATTTTCTGGCTGCCGGTGCTGTTACACTAGGAATTGGTTTCTTTGCTTTGGCATCAGCTTTGTGGTTCCTGATTTGCAAGCGAAGGTAAGGTTTATTAGAATATTTTACTTTTTGTTCTTTTAAAAATCCAATGAAAGACTTTTTCAAATGGCATTAAACTTAAATAACAAAAATAGCATTGCTTCTGTAATTTGAGGTTTGGTTATAGACACTTTGATTGGGAAGGAAAAGCCTTACGTGTTTACAGTAGCCTGAAAGAGAAATCTTAGTAGTGTAATTGTCCAAGTAGTATAAGAGCAATCTTCATGCATTAAAATTTTAATAGTGAAATCTATTGTATTTTTTAGAAGACATACATTTGAATGATAATATAAAGTTAGAATTTTTTAAAAAATTTTCACTACTAATTTAGAGATTATTTGATCAGTTCAGTATTTGCTTTGTCTGATGTAAAAGAATATATAAATTGTAACGTGATCTTCCCACACACTCTTCAGTGTTCACTTTCTCAGCAAATGCATACATTACTATCTATCCAATTGCACAAGTCATAAACTAGAAATTATTCACTTATTCATTTTTCAACAAATATTTATTGGGTGCCTGCCATTGTTCTGTGAACAAGTCAGATGAGGTTTCTGTCACATAGACTTACGGTGACACTGGGAGGAGACAGATATTGAACAAATAGATAAAGTGGTCAGGAATGTCTCTTCAAATGGAGAGTATGTAATCTGAGACCTGAGTGGGAAGGAGACAGACATGTGAAGATCTTATGGAAGAGGTATAGCAAGTTCAAAGACCCCAAGTGGGAGCGATGTTATTATTGTTCAGTAAACAGAAAGGCCAGTGTGAATCAACTGTCCTGAGGGAAAAATAATGATGAGATTGAAAAGGTAGATAGGGGCCAAGTCACATAGGAATTTGTGGGCTAGAATATGGAGTTTGGATTTTATTATTTGTGCTATCAGAATTATATAAGCAGGGAGATGACACATTATTATCATAATAATAGCTGACATTGAGTGCTTACTACATACTAGGCACTGTTGTGCTTTATATGTTATCTCATTTGGACTTCATAATAGCCCTATGAGGGAGCAGTAATATTATCCCCTTTTAAAGACTCAATAATGTCACCTATAGATAAATGACATTTTTATAACACTTCTTAAAATTTAAGGTATAATTTACATACAAAAAAGCATGTAAATTTTAAATGTATAATGATGAATTTCAACAAACACATTTCTATGAAACCACAATCCCAGTGAAGATACAGAACTTTTCCAGCACTCTATGAAGTTCCCTCATGCTCCTTTCCAGGCATCACCGCCTGCCTCCCACCCAGAGGCAATCATTCTAATTTTTATCACCATAGATTAATTTTCCCTATTATTTTTTGAAATTAAATTTATTGAGGTGACATTGGTTAATAAAATTATATAGGTTTCAAGTGTACAATTTAATAATATATCATGTATATTGCATTGTGGAATAATATGGACTTTGCTTTTTTCACTTAACATAATGTTTTTGAGGTTCATTTATATTTTTGCATTTATCTATAGTTCATTCTTTTTATTGTGAGTAATATTCCATTGCATGAATATACCTGTTTATTCATTCTTCTGTTAATGGACATTTGGGTCATTTCCAGTTTTTAGTTATTAGGAATAAGGCTGCTGTGAACATTCATGTGTAAATCTTTTTGTACATGCACTTTCACTCCTTTTGGGGAAATACCTAAGAGTGAAACTACTGAATTATGTTTATAAGAAACTGCCAGTTTCCAAAGTGGGTGTATACTCCAAATGGCAATGTATCAGAGTTCTGATTTATATTTTTTAAAGACTTTTCTTCTCTGTGAAGCCTGAATTTTAATGGAGCATGGATGAAACAGACAAGTTAGGAGGCTTTGTATAGTCCAGGGAGAGGGGATAGTGTCTTGGACTAATATGGAAGTAGAGGAGATGAAAACAAGGGGTTGGATTTGGTTGAATTGGATGGGGTAAGAAAGAATAAGTGAAATGGCAGAATTAATGGTAACACCTACGTTTTTACTATGAGCAACTGAGTAGTTGATGCCATTTACTGAGATGAGGAGATAGTTAGAGAAGTGAGGTGAGGGAGTGGTGACAAATTAGGAGTTTTATTTTGGATGTAATTTTGAAAGTCTATTAGATATCCAAGTGGAAATTTCAAATAGACAGTTGGATGTACATGTATGAACTTCAGGAGAGACATCAGGACTGAAGGTTTAGGTTACCCGAAATAACAGGACTGGATGAGACTAACTAAGGAGTGATTATTGAAAGAGAAGAACCTAGGCCTGTGCCCTTCAGCCTCCCAACATTTAGAACTCTAGTGAAAGAGTAGAATCAATAACATCTGGGAAACATGTCAAGGAAGTCAAAATTATGACATTATGAAAATGTTTCAAGAAGGAAGCAATGACCAGTTATGTTCCAGGTGCTTAAAAAGTTAAGATGTGTGAGGATAGAGAAATAATTTCTGGGTTTAGCAACATGGAAGTTATTGATGGCCTTAAAGAGTTTTGGTGGAGGAATGGGTTCAGAAGCTCACTTTTGAATAAAACACAAGAGGTGAGGAAATTGAAACAAATATAAATATCTCTTTCAAGGAGCATTTTATGTGTGTGAAGGAGATTAGATAAATGGGCCAGTAGCAGGAAGAGAATGTGGGATCAAGGAAGGGTATTTTTTTCTCTAAAGATGTAAGACATGCTTGATATTTTCCTTTCTCTTTCCCATCTCCACTAAATTTGAGCCATCACCAAGTTCTATTTATTTTATGTTATAAATTGCTCAAATCAATTCATTTTTCTCCATTACCACTGCCACCACTTTATCCTAATTATCATTATCCTCCACATAGACACTGCAGTAGGGGTTATAACTGACGCCCTACCTTCGCTATTGCCCTCATTTAATCTCTTATCCACACTTCAGCTAGACATTTTCCAAACGCAGATCTGATCAAGTCACCCCACCCACACTATATTATAAAGGACTTCCCATTGCTTTTAGGATAAAGACAAACCAACATGACTTTCAAGTCCCTACATGGTCTGCCCATGCATACTCCCCAATTTCATCTCCCGCTTTCCCTCTTGCTCTCTGTGTTTCTGCTATACTGTTCTAATCTGGCCACTGGGTCTTTGGACTTGATACTCTCTGACTAGAATGTTCTTACTCCCACATCTCTCCTCTTCCACCTCTTTCTACCTAATAACTACTACTATTTCTTCAGATGACCGATTTAGTCATCCCATCCTCAGAAAAGCCTTCCCTGACCTCTGTAATGATTAATTCCCTTTGTTCCATAGTACTCACACAGTACCAGGTAGCTTTCCTTGATAACACTTTCCACACTTGTAATTTTTTATTTTCTTGTGATTATTTTATTAATGTCTGTCTCCCTTACTAGTGTTTAAGCTCCATGAGAGCAATGACAATTCTATGAGGGCAGTGGCTATGCATTTTTTTCTTTTGCCACTATGGATACAATACCCAGTACAATGCCTGACACATAGTAAGTATTCAATACATATTCATTAAGTGAATTGAATTCCACGAATAAATGAATCCTAATTGTTAATACCTCATTAAATAACATAATATGGACTCTTGAATTAATTTGGAAAATTTCCAGTACCTCTGAAAGAAGAAATGGCAATTAGCATTATTTTTTAAATCATGAGCTTTATAATGACTATTAGAAACTATATTCCTCTATACTTAACTATTTTGATCATCTGGGGTTATACTTGCTGATTTATTATTTATTATTTTAAACCCTCTTTCAAAATTGTTTCTAGTTGCATGGATAATGAAGGGACTTTTCCTTTGTAAGCCATTAGTTTCAATCCAGTTTCCTTCCACTTACTTTTGCTAGAAATATTATTAAATATAAAATTGACTATTGAGTTTCATTTTATTTAATTTATTTTGCCATCAAATGCAAATTTATGAAAAGACTGATTAACATTAAAGTCAATTAATTATTTCACAACCAGAAATAATGGTATCAAAAATTCTTGGTTAATCTTCAAAGTGGAAATATTAGCCCTGCATAAGGAGTAGCTTAATTTACATTCTATGAATAAAATAGATATAATGAAATCAGTAACGTGAGAAGAGAATATGTTGATGTGTGCTTTTAAAAATAAATATGTAGTAACATTTATACTGATATTTAAACTCTTATATGTAACTATTGGAAACAAAGTAATTTTCACTGATTTATAATATAATTCATGTTTAATAATATTCTTTATAAAATATTTTTCAGAGAAATATTTAAAAATTCCAAATTTAAAGCAACTGATGAGAGATGTGGGCAAATACCATCAAAGCTGAGGACTAAATCTCATTCTCAGTGTGTTTTTATTTCTCGAAATTTTCATACTGGAAGATTCCAATTACAGGTAGAGTATAATACTTTATAACGATCTTTTCAAAAAATTTCTTTTGATACCATGTCATTAGCATTGTTGTCTTTCAAGTTGAAAGACAGAGTATCCACCGTTATTTTTAAATCTGAGGGACAATAACATGAGCTAAATTTAAATTACCCAAACTAGTTAGAGTTTATACTATAGGAAACTGAAAAACTAAGTAAAAATGTCTCCTTCTACAGTTGCTATACTCTATCACTAGCCTGAAAACCTGCATTCCCCATATTGGGATTGTTACAGGGATGAAGATAAATGGCATAAAAAAAAAAAAAAATGAAGGAAAATTGCCAGGCATATCAATGAGGAAAGAGATTTGGAGAAAAGAGAATACTCAGATAACCAACTCTAACCAAACCAACTGATTGAAATTAAATACAATTTAACAAGGATTTATTAAGCCTTCGTTACATTCTAAGCTCTGGGCCCCTTCAAGAGTAAGATATGAACACTACATTTGAGGTGCTAGGGTAGTACAAGTGCGAAAGGCAGACACATAATTAACTTTTTGTTACTTAAGTGTCAAAACAGTGCTATATGGACAAAGTAAAACAAGGGAGAGACCAGTAGAAACTTAAAACTATGACACAGCTAACCAAAACAAATACTTTATTTATTTTTTTTTAGGCGAGGCAACCCTTGATTGACCTCACATATTGCAAGGACCTTGTCAGCTTACAGTCCCTTATTTTTTTATTTTTATTTTTTACGCCTGCAGCACCTGGTCTTCCCATCCAAGTACTAACCAGTACTAAGAAGGCCCGACCCTTCTTAGCTTCCAAGATCTGATAGGATTGGGCTCGTTCTGGGTAGCATGGCTATAGACTTTAATGGTCTTATAACATTAATAGATAAATAACAACAAAGTGATAGGATGTCAAAGTTTCATTATACATCTTGAATACTGAGCTCAAGTTGAATACAGTGTTTATTCATTTATTTAACAAACATATTTTGAGTGCCTTTAAGGCAACACTAGTTTTGGCACTGAGGCTACATAAACAAATAAGACACGAGTCCAGACCTAGATGATCCCAAAGTTAGTAGAGGAAAAAAAGTATAAACTAAAAATTATAACATAATATGATAAGAGCCACAAATTGAAGAAATGCAGACAAGGGAGTATAAATTAAGAAAGGCTTCACAGAGAATATGATTTTAGTTGGGTTTTGAGAAATGAATAGAAGTTTGCCGGGAGGAAAGAGAACAGTCTGTGTTCAAAAGCTTGCAGCTATAAAAGGAAGTAACATGTTCAGAAAAATGTTATAATGATTGGAGCCTAGGGTTTATAGAAGGGAGTGGTGGAAAAAGATCCTGGAGGTGACATCGTGAGGAGTCTCATTTGCAGTTTAAGGATTTTAGATTTTACCCCATAGGTTCTACAGATCCACCGGAGGCATTATGGGATTATGGTCAAGAGCATAGACAGTAGAGGTTAGAATCCTGGCTCTACCACTACTAGCTATGTAATTTTAGTAAAGTTTTGTAACTTTTCTATGTCTCAATTTCCTCATCTGCAAAATGAGGATGATTTCATCTCCACATAATTGTTAAGGGAATTGAATGAATTCGTATATAAAAAACACTCAGAATAGTGCCTGGCCACATCATGAGCACCATAAAGTATACTATTATTATTATTTCAGGGTTTTAAACAGGGAAGTTTAATGATCAAATTAATTCTAAAGATTATTAGCTCTGACCTTCAAATGAAGGATAGTTTGAAATAGAGATAACATTGTAGAAAAAAAATGTTTCTATGTATTCATTTAATATTAATTTAATTTATTGAGTACCCATCACATACTAGGAATTTTGCTAGGTACTATTGATGTAATGGTGTCTTCATATCTAGCGGTGGATACATACAAAAAGGTAATTACAAAAATGTCACGAGTGCTCTGATGGCAGAAGTACATATGTAGGAGTACTAAATTTTAATTAGCTTGTTTATTATTCATTCAACAAATATATAATAAGTGCTTATGTGCCAGGCAGTGTTCTAGGTAATTGGAAATTTGGTAGTGAATGAGTCCCTGCTCTCATGAGATTTATGGTCTAGTGGGAGAGATAAATAATATACAAGTAAACACTAATCATTATTTAGGACTTTCGATAGTCAGTGAAAGGAACCTAATTCAGAAGAAAAGAGTATAAAACATAGCATGAAAACATAGCATAAAAGAATAGATAGTGTTGACTGCAACCACAATCAGTTTCAGTAAATAAAGTACTTCTTTTTATATTGTCCCTCTTTTTCTTCTCTCAGTTTCTGCCTATGTATTGGCCTCTTTCTCTCCCACTACGACAGGCACGCAGGAGGATGAAAATTATAACAAAAAATATGGTTTAATATAATATAGATCTAGAGCTTGGTTCCTAAAAAGTATTATTGTGAAAGATAACATATATACAAAAGAACACACACACAGTTTAAAGAATAATAAGTGGAATTTTTATTCCCACCACCCAGAAAAAGAAATTGAATATTACCAGGAACTTTTGAGATATCCTGAATATTTATCTCTTACACTCCCACCCTTCACTGAAGGACCCACTTATCCTATCTATAATTGCAATTAACCATTTCTTTGCTTTTCTTTATGATTTTACCACAAATGTTATAAATCCTCGAACAGTGTATTATTAAATTTTATATGTTTTTGGGCTCCATGTCTTACCTTTTTGTGCAATATTACATTTTTGAGACTCATCCAGGTTGGTGCAGCATGCCCATAGTTTATTATTTTTACTATTATATGGCATTCCATTAGATGAATATATCAAATTTTATGTTATGGACATAATTTGGATTGTTTGCAGTTGTTTTTTAAGGAATTTTCTTTAGGGAATACACCTGACGGTGAAATTGCTGACTTATGGGGTATGTGCATTTTCAATATTATTAAATAATTCCAAATTGTTTTCTAGAGTAGCTGTATCAACATACATTCCCCCAGGGCACACATAAGTGCTAGGATTGTTCCATATAAAAAAAAATTGATATTTTTAGGCTCCTAAGTTTTTGACAATCTGATGAATGTGTAAAAGTATCTCACTATTGTTTTTTCTTAATAGACTTTATTTTTTGAGCAGTTTTAGGTTCACAGCAAAATTAAGCAGAAAGTACAGAGTTCCTGTATACCCATTTCCCCTATACCCTCCCCCACTGTCAACATCCAGAGTGGTACATTTCTTACAATTGATCAACCTGTATTGACACATCATTATCACCCAAGTCCATTGTGTACATTAAGATTCACTCTTAGTGTTATACATTCTATGTGTTTGGGGAAAAATATATATATCTATATATATTTGTCCAAACCTATAGAACAGAGAAGAAGGTAGACAACAGGGGTGAGGGTAGAAGTGAGAGGGGCAGAGAGAGAGAAATCTACCATTATAGTATCATACAGAATAGTTTCACTATCCTAAAAATCTTGTCCTCTGCCTCTGCCTATTCATCCCTCCCTCCTCTCTAATCCCTGACAAGCATTTTACTATTTCTGTAGTTTTGCCTTTTTCAGCATATCATATAGTTAGAATTATGTAGTACATAGCCTTCTCAGATTGGCTTCTTTCACTTAGTAAGATGCATTTAAGTTTCTCCCTGATTTTTCAAGGCTTAATAGCACATACCTTTTTAGAACTGAAAAATATACAAGTATATGGGTATAACACAGTTTATTTATCCATTCATTTATTGAAGGGCATTTTGGTTGCTTCCAAGTTTTGGCAATTATGAATAAACCCACTATAAATATTCATGTGCAGGTTTTGTGTGGACATACGTTTTCAACTTATCTGGGTAAATACCAATGATCATGACTGCTGGATCAGATGATAAGAGGTGTTCAGTTTTGTAAGAAATTGCCAAGCTGTTAAAGTGTACCATTTTGCATTCACACTATCAATGAATGAGAGTTCCTGTTGCTTCACATCTTTACCAGCTTCTGGTGGTCAGCGTTTTGGATTTTCACCATTATAATAAGAATATAGTGATAATTTGTTGTTTTAATTTTCATTTCCCTAATGACATATGATGAGTAACAGCTTTTCATATGCTTATTTGCCATCTGTATATCTTCTTTGGTGAAATGTCTTTTCAAATCTTTTGCTCATTTTTAATTGGATTGTTCATTTTCTTATTGTTGAGTTTTAAGAGTTCTTCGTATTTTTTTTTTAACAGTCTTTTATCGGATACATCTTTTGCAAAGATTTTTACACAGTTTGTGACTTGTCTTCTCATTCCCTTGATATCTTACTATAGTTTTAATTTGTTTTTTCTTGTCAAAAATTAGGTGATTGTCTTAAAGTTCATTGGCCATTATGGTTTTTCTGTTATGTAAAAGGCCTGTTCGAATCTCACCTCTTTTTCTATTAGTTTGTCTATTTATTATAAAACTTTAAAAAGAGTTATATATTCTGGATAACCAATCCTTTGTCAGTTATGTTAATTTTAATATCTTCATACGTTTTACAACTTTCCTTCTCACTACTTTTATAGTGCATTTTGATAACCAAAAAATTTCTTTTATTTTTAATGTAACCTAATTTCTCAGCCCTTTCTTTTATCACTTATTGTTTCCTTCCCTACTCCAGAGCCATAAAGATACCCTTCTATATTTCCTAAGAGTTTTATAGTTTTGACTACGTAGGTCTTTAATCAATCTGGCATTGATTTCTGTGATTGGTGTAAATAGGAATCCAATTTGACTTTTTTCTGTATGTTTGCCCAACTGTCTAGTAGCATTTACTGAAATTCTTTTGGTATTTAGAGGGCAACTGCAGTATAGTTTTAGATCAATTTGAGAAAAGCCAATTCTTTACAACATTGTTTCTAATCCATGAACATGATGTTTTGCTGTATTTATGTTATTTTTAATATCTTTCAATAAAACTTTATAATTATCTTCATAAAAGCCTTGCCAATCTTATATCAACTTTTATTACAGGAAAATTGATATGTTTATGCTTTTGCGATATGATTTTTAAGTAAACTTTTTATTTTGGAATAATTTTAGATTGATAGAAAAGTTACAAAGATAATAGAGTTCTTATACATTTTACCCAGTCTCTCCCAGTGTTAAAATCTTAAATTACCATGGTACATTTGTCAAAACTAAGAAACCAACATGGGTACATTACTATTAACTTTATTCAGAGTTCACCAGTTTTTACATGAATGTGCTTTGCTCCTTCAATACATATCCAAGATACCACATTACATTTGTTTCTTTAATTTTCTTTTCTCTCTCTCTTTGTTTTACTTAACCTTTATAGTTTTGAGAAGCAGTGGTCATATGTTTTGTAAAATGTCCCTCAACTTGAGTTTATCTGATGTTTTTTCAGTATTATATTGAGATTATGAATGTGAGGAATAATACCACTGTATTGAAATTGATATGTTTTAGAATATTTTATTGATGTATAATTACCCACAAATGCTGAGACCTGGCGTTCTACTCAATGAACACTGATAATTGAATGTTCATTCCATCAACACTCAAAACAAGATACAGAACATTTTTATCATCTGAAAAAATTCCCTCATATTCCCTATCAGTCAATTCTTCTACCTTTTCCAGTTAAGCATTTTCTGATTTATGTCAACAAAGTTCAGTTTTTATCCATTCCTAGATTTTGTACAAATGAAATCATATAATATATTTTTTTTATATCTGGCTATTTTCACTTAACACAAGTTTTTGGGATTCACCCATGTTATTTTGTGCATTAGAACTCCTTTCTATTAATATCGTAGGAATATACAACAATTTGTTTATCTATTCTCTTGTTGATGGACATTCGAGTTGTTTTCAGGTTTTGACTAGTATGAATAAAACTGCTCTAAATATTCATGTACTTTCAGTGAACATATATTTTTATTTTTACTGAGAAACTATCTTAGCATGAAATTGGTGGGGCTTGGGTAGACATACATATAACTTTATAACAAACAAATTTCCAAAGTGGTTGTAACTTATTTCAAAGTGGTTATAACTTATTTCACTCCCATCACAGTAATTGAGAGTTCCAGTTGCTCTACATCCTTGCCAATATTTGTGTCGTTAGAATTTTTTATTTTAGCCATTTTAATAGGTGTGAATGGTATTTCAATATGTTTTTAATTTATATTTCTCTAATAACTAAAGGTCAAGAACCTTTTCAGGTGTTCATTGGTCAGTATATTTTATTTTGTGATCTACCTGTTTGGGTCTTTTGCCCATTTTTAAATTAGATTGTTGGTTTTATTTTGTTTGTTTTTAAATTAATGACTTGAGGAGTTCTTAATACAATTTGGATACAAGTCTATTATGAGAGACGTATGATGTGAATGTTTTTTTCTCAGACTGTGGTTTGTCTGTTCTTTTTTTACAGTGATATTTGATCAGCAGAAAGTTTTAATGTTGATAAAGTCCAAGCTATGAATATTTTTCCTTTTAAAAGAAATTTTTATCCTTTCTAACAAATATTTATCTTTCTAAGCTTGTGTAGATATTCTTTTATGTGTTGTTTTAGTTACTCTATAGTGTTGGGTTTTATGTTTAGGTCTACGAGGCAGTAGAGGTCAAGGTTCATCTTTATCCATTATGATACCCAGTTGTTCTAGAAAATTGTGTTTAAAAAACTTTTCTTTCCTCATTGAACTAATTATCACTTTGATTGAAAAATCAATCTCCTATATATGTGTTGGTTTATTTATTGAACTCTGTGCTCTTTTTAGTGAACTATTTATCCTTAAATAATATTATACTGTCTTTTTAAAATTAAATTTATTGAGACAACATTGGTTAAAAAATTCTATAGTTTCAAGTGTACTTTTCAGTAATACATCATTTATATTGCATTGTGTGTTCACTAAAGTTAAATCTCCTATCACTATATATTTGTCCCTCTTTACCCTTATCTACCTCCCACCCTTCCTTTATTCTCTCTGGTAACCACTAAACTGTTATCTGTGTCCATGAGTCAATTGTTTGTCTTGTTCGTTGCTTTCAGTTTTATATACTGTCATGATTACTGTGACTTTATAATAAGTCATGGAGTCAAGTATTGTAAGTCCTCCAACTTTATTCTTTGCTCGAAAATGTTTTTGCTCTTCTAGTTACTTTGTTTTTCCATATAATTTAGAGAGTAGCTTGTTTAGTTCTTTAAAAGGACAGTTCGAATTTTTATTAAACTAGTATTGAATCTGTAAATCAATTTACGGAGAATGGACATCTTAACAACAATGACTCTTCCAATTAATGACCATAGTATTACTCTACTTTTATTGAGGCCTTCTTTAATTTAAATTTATTAATTTATTGTGGTTTTAAATTTTAGTTCATAGTTTTAGGTATAGAAATCTTTCACATTATTAGTTAGATTTATTTAAAGGTTTTTTTTATGTTAAATAGTATTGATTTTTAAATTTTATTTCCCAATTGTTTGTTGTTAGTAATACAAATAAATTGATTTCTTTTATCTTCATATTCTAAATTACAGATCAAGAAGTTGTAAAAAATATTACAAAGTTGTCTTGTGTACCCATCACCCACTTCTCCTAATGATGACGTCTTATATAAATACACCAAAAGTATACTTTCTACTTTATCATAAGTATACATTATCAAAACCAGGAAATTTAGACTACAGACCTTACTCAGATTGTACCAGTTTTTGCATGTATTCACCTGTTGCCTTTTATAAAATTCTGTAACGTTTTATTATATGCATAGATTTATATAACCACCACCACAGTTACTATATAAAATTGTTCCATCGCCATAAAGGAACTCTCTCATGATACTCTTTACAGTCACTCTCTCTCTCTCTTTACCTAAGCCCTGGCAACCATTAATCTGTTCTCTATTGCTACAATTGTGTCATTTGCAGAATATTATAAATTGAATCATACAGCATGTGGCCTTTTGAGATTGGCTTTTCTTCACTTAGCATAATATTCTTAAGATCCCTCCAAGTCATTCATGTATCAATAACTTTTTTAATTTTCTACTGCTGAGTAGTATAGCATTGTATGGATGTAGCATAGTTCTTTTAACCATTTACCCATTGAGGAATATTTGTATTTTTTTCCAGTTAGAAGCTGTTACAAAATAAAGATGCCACCATGAACATTTATGTGTAGGTTTTTCTGTAAACATAAGTTTTAGTTTCTTCTATGCATTTTATTGTTTCAGGTCTTATGTTTAAGTCTTTGATCCATTCTGAGTTAATTTTGGTGTATGGTGACAGCAGTCTAGTTTCATTCTGTTGCATGTGGCTTTCCAGCTTTCCCAGAACCATTTATTAAAGAGGCTTTCTTTTCTCCATTACATGTTTTTGGCTCCTTTGTCAAAAATTATTTGCCCATATATATGTGGGTTTATTTCTTGGTTCTCAATTCTGTTCCACTGGTCTGTGTGTCTATTTTTCTGCCAATACCATGTTGTTTTGATTATTGTCACTTTGTAGTATAATTTGAAGTCAGTGTGATACCTCTGGCCTTGTTCTTTTATATTGGACTGCTTTGGCTAGTCAAGATCTTTGGTGATTCCATATAAATCTGATGATTTTTTTTGTTCTATTTCTTTAAAAACTACCTTTGGGATTTTGATGGGGATTAAATATGTACATTGCTTTAGGTTGGCCATTTTAACTCTGTTGATTCTTCCAGTCCATGAACATAGCATATCTTTCCATTTCTTTGTGTCTTCAATTTCTTTTAAGAATGTCCTATAGTTTTCAGTGTACCGATCTTTCACATCCTTTGTTAAGTTTATTCCTAGGTATTTTATTCTTTTTGTTGCAATTGCAAAAAGAATTTCTTTTCATATCTTTTTCTGAAATTTCATTGTTAGTATATAGGAATACAATGGACTTTTTTCATGATAAAGATGACTTGTTCCTTTTATGCTCATTTTTATTTTTATTTTGTATTTTTATTTAATTTTTTTATTAAAAATTATTGGGTGACATTGATTAATAAAATCAAATAAGTTTCAAGAGTACAATTCAATAATACATCATATGTATATTGTATTGTGTGTTCACTGTCCAAAGTTAAATTTCCTTTCCTCACCAAATATTTGACCTCTTTTACTCCCCACTTCCCTCTGGTAACTACTAATCCACTGTTCGTTTCCATTAATTTCTGTTTGTCATGTTTGTTTGTTGCTTTCAGTTTTATAACCCACATACGACTGAGATGATGATATGGTTCTCAACTTTTCTGACTTATTTTGTTTAGCATGACAATCTTTAACTGATTCAGAGTAGTAGAATGAATATGTCATTTATTTTAATATTTTCTTTTTTTTTTTTTAGGTGAGGCAACCCTTGGTTCACCTCACATATTGCAAGGACCTTGTCAGCTTACGATCTCTTATTCTTTATTTTTTACACCTACAGTACCTGGTCTTCCTAGGTGGTCTCCCATCCAAGTTCTAACCAGTCCTGACTCTGCTTAGCTTCTGAGATCAGATGGGATTGGGCTTGTTCAGGGTAGCATGGCCGTAGACTGATGTATAATCTTTATAATGTATACTAATACCAAAACGTGGTAAGGATAACACAAAAAAAGAAAACTATAGACCAATATCTCTGGTAAATACAGATACAAAAATACTAAACAAAATAGTAGCGAATTGAATACAACAATACATTGAAAGTTTATCTTTTCACTTTCTGATGATATGCTTTGATGAACAACAGTTTTTGATTTTTGTGTGTCCAATTTATCTTTTTTTTTCATTGCTTGTGCTTTTGGTGTCATATCTAAAACCATTCTCTGATTTAAAGTCCTAAAGATTTATGCTTATATTGTCTCCTAAGAGTTTAATAGTTTAGCTCTTATATTTAAATGTTTGATTCATTGGGAGTTAGGTTTTTTATATTGTGTGAAGTTTAGGTCCAACTTTATTCATTTGCATGTAGATATCTAATTTTCCCAACACCATTTGTTGAAAAGACTTTCTTTTCCCCTATTGAATTGCTTTGGCACCATTGTCAAAAATCAGTTGACTATAAATGTCAGTTTTTATTTCCAGAATATTATTTCTATTCCATTGATCTATATATTTATTCTTATACCAGTACCACACTGTCTTATTTACTGTAGATTTATAGTAAGTTTTGATATCAGGAAGTTCTCCAACTTTTTTCTTTTTCAACATTGTTTTGGCTGTTTTAATTTTTCCTTTTATATTTCTACCTTTGATTCATTTTTAGTTAATTTTTGCATAAGGTATGAGGTTTAGATCAAAGTTCATTTGAGGGCTACTGATGTTTAATGTTCTAGTGCTATTTATTGAAAAGTCTATCTTTCCATTTAATTGCTTTTGTAACTTTTGTCAAAAATCTGTTGGGCATATATGAGAGGGTCTATTTCTGGATTTTCTATCTGCATCATTGATCTATATGTCTGTCTCTACCAAGCCACATAGTAAGTCATAAAATTGAGCAGCATGATTCTTCTAATTTCATTCTTCTTTTTCAACACCGTTTTAACTTTTCTTTTTCTTTTGGCTCTCCATATAAATTTTAAGATAAACTTCTCTCTAACTAGAAAAAATCTTGTTGAGATTTTGATGGGAATTACAATTTGTTAATAGGTAGATTTTTAGTGAATTTATGTCTTTACTACAATTGTTTACACTGATCTGTGTTCTATAACCTTTACAAATAAATTTATTACTTCCAGTAGTGTTTTTGTGGACTCCATAAGGTTTTCTTCATACATAATCATATCATCTGTGAAAAACATCAGTTTTACTTCTTTTCCAATCTTTATGCTTTTTATTTTGTTTTCCTATGTATTGGGTGAGACCTCTAGTATAATGATGAAATAGAAATGTTAAGAGCAAATACATATACTTTCTGTATTCTTAATCTTAGAGAGAATACATTCAGCTCTTCACTTTTAAGGAAGAGATTAGCTATGGGATATTGGTAGATGCATATTTGTCAGCTTGAGGAAATTCCCTTCTGTTCCTTGTTTGCTGGAAGGTTTTTGTTTTTTTGCTTGCTTGTTTCCATGTTTGTTTTTTTTATCATGAAGGGGTGCTGAAAAAAAGGTTTGGCCAATAGTTTTTTCTGCATCTTTTGAAATTGTGAACAATTTCATGGGTTTTCTCTTTTATTTTGTTAATGTGAATTACATTGAATTTGAAACGTTAAACCAACTTGTATTCCTAGGATAAACCTCACTGGATTTGTTTTATTAATATAGTGTAAAGTATGTTTGCACCTATGTTCATGAGGGATGTTATTCTGTAATTTTCTTATCTCATAATATCTCTGTTAGATTTTAATATCACATTTATTCTGGTCACAGAAATGACTGGAAAGTGTTTCCTGCTCCTCTACTTTCTATAAAAATTTGTATGTAATCAGTAATATTGCTTTCCCAAACCTTTTTTTCTAGAATTCACCAGAGAAATCATCTAGCTCTGGAGTTTTCTTCAAGAGAAAGTTTTTGAATATGAATTTTGTCCCTTTAATAGATATCAGGCTATACAAATGTTCTATTTTGTGTATTTTAGAAATTTATCTTTTTCAGTGATTTTGTCCATTTTATCTCTGTTAAGTTTATTGGCACAAAGTTTTTAATAGCATCCTCTTATTATCTTTTTAATACCTGTAGAATAGTTAGTGATGGCACTATTTTTATTTCTGATTATATTTCTCTTTTCCTAAATCAGTCTTGCTAGGTATTTTCAATTTTATTATCCTTTGACTTTTATTCTTTTCTAATATAAGCATTTAATATTTAGATTTTCCTCTAAACACTGCTTTTGTTACATCCCACAATTTTTTATGTTTTGTTTTCATCATTATTCAGTTCAAAATATTTTAAAATTTTCTTTCTTCGTCTTTCATCATAGTGACATTTTTGAAGAATGCAAGTCAGTTATTTTATAGATCAAAGACTATTCCTCAGTTTGGCTTTTCCTTGTGATCAGATTCAGTTTATCACATCTGAAGGCATAACAGTGTTTGTCTGCTCTTCACTACTGATTTTAGTTAATCACATGAGATGATGTCTGTTCTTCCCCCACTGTATTATTTCTATTTTTAGCCTAGCAATTAATAAACAATCTGTGGTGACACTTTGAAACCATTTAAATATCCTTCTTTTCATCAAACTTTACTTACTAGCTATAGAAATTATTCTTGCCTGAGCCAGTCTTTACAAAACTACAGCAAAATGATATTTCCAATTCTACTACTCACATCCACATTTGTCATTTGGCTTCTACTTTAAGGAAGACACTCTTCCTTCTTTATTTTATTTATTTATCAGTATAGACTCATGGATTTTTGTTTTATTCAGGAGCTTATAATCTAGTACTAAAATTATTTTGATACTCAAATTTCCCAAAATTTAACCAGTGGGCACTCCTTCAAGATTGTTCCTCTGTCTTTTTGATATGTCCCCATATTTTTGGAGTCCTTACTTCTCATATTAGAGCATCGTTTTCAATAGTTGAAAGAATATCCATTGTATTAATATCTATGTATCAAAATACAGTTAACTGTTTCTTTGCTCTTAGAATTTTAAATCACGATTTTTAAAAATGCTAAACAATGTTGTGATGAGCATACTACTAAGTGAATATTTACACGAATCCAAAATTATTTACTTGGAATAATAAATTTCTAGAAGTAAATTTGTTAAATTGCCCTCCAGAAAAATTCTACCTATTTATATGTAGCAATATATAAGAATGCCTATTTTGTCATTCCCATAGTTTGGGTAGAATTTTAATCAGTTCGGGGCTTTACTCTGTGATTTCCAGACCAGCAATATCAGCATGACCTGTGAGCCAGTTAGAAATGTAGAATCCCAGACCCCACCCCAGACCTCATGCGTTAGCATATGCATTTTAACAGGCTCCCCAGATAATACATAGGCACACTGATGTCTGAGAAGCATTGTTTTTTTTATATATATAATTTATATAGGAGTCACAAACCGAATTGGTCCAAAATCCAGACAAGGTCATTTTAGCAGCCTGTACTGGCACTTATATTAACAAAAGGTGAAAGTGACAAAGAAGTAAAACTGGTTGTGAAAAAAGTGCTTACATGAATCCAATATACATGTATACCGTAAGCAAGCCTTTTACGGGAGACAGGACCATGCAGATTAGCACAAAGTACTAACAC
This sequence comes from Pteropus alecto, assembly GCF_000325575.1. Taxonomy (NCBI): domain Eukaryota; kingdom Metazoa; phylum Chordata; class Mammalia; order Chiroptera; family Pteropodidae; genus Pteropus; species Pteropus alecto. Next base: position 4,062,230 of record NW_006441955.1, read on the forward strand.
TGTTCTCCGAGAACATAAGAGAAAATGTTCTCTCTCCAATCTCATCATCTTTACCCACTTCATCCCAAACACATTATGCACTAACTCATTGTTTTTCTAGTGGTCAAAGGAAAACCTGAGTCAGAACCATTGCCGTCAGTGTATGTTGTAATGCATACTTTCACACCCCACTCCCAGAGAATATGTTTCAATAGGGTGTGATATTATGCCCAAGAATCATCATTTTAACAAGCACGCCAGGTGATTCTGATGCCTGAAGTTTGAGAACTACTACGCCATTACATTTCCCGTAACACATCTGGAATGGATTGTTACAACAAATGTTTTTTTTTATTTGTTTCAAAAGAATAGTTGCATTTTTATAAAAAACTTTCAGCCAGAATTCACTTTTTGTTGTTGTTTTTTAATGAAATGAACAAATCTAGAAATTTTGATTACTTTGTTAGCCTTCTCTAGTTCTAACCAAGCGATTCTAAGTGAGGATGGAGAGAAGTAGTCTTGTTTAACTTTTTTACCCTTTCATTTCCTATCTTGGAGATGCCTTCTTGAACCAGCCCACTTTATTTTCAGATGTTACCTCAACACTCTCCTGTCAGTATATTTTGGGGAAATAAATTCATATTGTGGGGAAAAAACATTATTCTATCAAAAATTTATTATGTTAAAATGTATTACTCATATATGTTAGGTATATTTATATATGTTATAATACATATGTAATTATATATGTTAAAGAAATTATATAAAAACTACTGTTTTTAAATACAAATAACTTTTTTATATAGGAGGAACAAAGAAAAAAGGAAAGAGCACATACAAAAGGTAATTTTTCTTAACAATTTGTTAGAAGAACTTGCAATCAACGTACAATCCACATCTTAAAAAATTAAGTATTTTTTAAAACCATGAAAATTCAAGGGAAATATTAATTTATCAGTATGTGAGTGGGCACATATATTTTTAGAAAACCAAAATTTGCAATATCATATCTTAAATAGTAAAATTTTAATTTTTGTCTCTTATTTATACCTAAAATTTTAATTTTTGTCTCATATTTATGGTATTTAGTCAATACTATATAGTAACGCTGGAGGATCAAGAGACCTGAGTGATTTGTAAATCTTTAGATAGTGCATAATATGTCTTAGTACCTCAAAACATTATCCTCCTATATAATTTTAGAAATCCTAAATATAAAATATAATAAGGTATTTAAACTAGCTTAAATTGTTACATATTAACATCAAAAGTTAAAATGTAAAATATTATAAAAGACATGTTAGGATATTGTATAAATGTGATCTTTTCTAAAACTTAACATGTTTTAATACTGTCAGCATAAGTAATATAATGGGAGAAGCATGAGACTTAGAGTAACAAAAATCCAGTTACAAGTCCATTTTGTATCTGATCTGTGGGGTTGTTTCTCTAATTTTCAGTCCTCTCTTATGTAAAGTGGTGCAAATAATAAGGAAATGCTGGTGATTTCCTTATTAAGAATTACTGAAAAGCTAAACAATATATGGAAGTCTGTCAAACTGCTTTGCAAATTGTAAGGCACTATAGAAATGTTAGTCGTGACTTTTATTAATGTAAAGCCAGTCCATAGGCCGTTCCCACTAGGGACCAAACATTTTGTAATCTGCCTACTCAAGGAGGCATGTATTTTTTTTTAATTTATTTTTAAAATAAGGCAATATTTAGCTATAAGTAGTTAAGAAACTGTCTTTTCTGATTTTAAGGAATATTTCAGAATTGAGATTTCTAGCCTGTTTAGATTCTTCTGTTAAAATAAATTGATTTTATTTAGAATAGACTTCTACTCTTGATTATTGTAAAAATATTGATAATTCCCAATTACCCATTTAACATTGTACAGATGATGATAGCAACCTAGAATTTTCACTACATAATCATACTGTTCATTATGACCTTAAAAAGTCTAAATTTTAAAAAGAAACATTGTTCTTATAATTAAGATTTGGCTCATGAATATGTAATAGTCATAGTAAATCTAATTTTCTTTTACAGCAATTGAAGATCACTCTAAAAATGAATTCTGCCTTGCAACAAAAAAAGTCATTTGTGACCCTTCAGAGATTAGCTCAGCAACAGATCACAGCAGTGTTACTTTAAGCTTGTCTACATTACCATCTGATTCTTGTTATAGCCAAAGTGTAGAAGCAGCTGATGACTGGTTTTCTGATGATTCTCTAGCAAAAAAGAGCTCTCCAATGCCTTTTCTCAGGGAACCTCTAATTGAAAAAGTATTTTCATACCTGTCAACCATTCCATTAGAAGAATGTACTGAAAATGTACTGAATATGACACTTTATGACGATCAAAAAGATGACAGCATTAAGGAAATGTTTTCACAAAGAAATACAGAGGTTGAAATACAAAACCTTCAACATAATACTGAATGACTTTTTTCTTTCGGAAATTTGTATACACTGAAATCATGTAAAGTTAAAATTGAACTACCAGCTTCTGAGTCTTTTAACAGGTCCATGCTACTATTGCTTTTTTTGTCCTTTGCCATAGAGTGGTCCTACTTCCCTTGCTGAATCTTATTTCTAGAAACAAAATTACAGGAAGAACTAGAATGATACCATGAACAGTAATTAAGTTTAACTTTTTGAATCTCATCAAAGGACATAATAAATAATACAAATGTATTTCAACATACAGGAGAAATACTTTAAGAACTCTTCAGCACAAATATATTTTTGAATAAAACATTCACAGCATTTCCTTATACTTTTGACATTTTCAGTTTTATTTCAATGTGGGTAGGGCTGGGTGGAATACCTCCCTCAGCTTTTCTGAATTTTCAATATACAAATCACCTACTATTCAAATCTTATTATGTCATGACTTTGGTAAGCAATATAATTTTGCTTCTCTAGGGGAGCCTGTAATATTACAAAGAATCTAGACAATAATTTTCTTTTCCCTGTCCCCTCTGTCTTTTTCTCAGAATAGTTCTTCACGCCTCACCCCACTATCGTGAAAATGGGAACAGTTATGTTCATAGTCACCTTATTCAAGCTAGATGAATCTAAGAGACCCTTGGCCAGATTTCTACTATGATTCTCAGGGATTTCTGACACCTATCATGAAATTAACCTTTTTTTCCCCCTTTCTCCTGAATACTCTCCATGTAATTAGTCCCTTTTATTTTTTCTCTTGAAAAAACAATTAACAAAGTATAATATTACATTCTGTGCTTAAATTACTCATAACAAAACCTGTGCATATCTTCCCAAGAGATAAATTATACTTATTACAATAAATTAAAAAAAAACAACAACAAACTTCTCTTGAATAAGATAGTAGCGTTACCTAAGCCTATCGTTTCTGTCCCAGGAGAAATATTAACAAGGATTAGAGCACCTCTCTCTTTTGAAGCGCTTGGCCATTTCTACACAGTGTGTTTATGGGTTATGAGGACATCTCTTTATATCCACTCCTAAATCTAAGTAAGCTATTTCAGCTCAAGATATTTAAGGAACAGGAAAAAAAATTTAACTGGTCTCTGTCTCTTGATGTTCTTCAGTGTCTGTTTTACTGCCTGTCTCAGAGAAAGAAATCATCTCTCATTTCAGTAAGATTCTAAAACTTCCCTAGGAATTTGAAATTAGAGATAAGAATCATTTTAGCCTTGGTCTGACTAGTGGATGGAATAGAGGAAACATAAACTGAGGAGCTATGAGCTGCCATGTCCCACCTGGTGATTTGGAAGAAAAGAACAGCAAATCTGCAGTGAGAAAGCAACAAAGCATTTGCAAAGTGAAAAGCAGAGATGAGAGATCAGGAGAACATGATTCCTGTTGTTCTAACACTGCTCTGTTTCCTTGCTCCAGCCCTTCATGAAGCCTGCCCTTGGCTTGGCAAGGCATGCTGGTATACTAATTATGAACTCTCTTTTTTGCTTAAGCTAGTAAGATTTGATTTCTATTACTGGCCACCATCCCTGAGGCCTGTTTTTAACTGTTGTTCTTGGCTTTGGTAAGGTACTCTTGTAATTTTAAAATAAATTCTTTTCGCATAAACGAGAACGAGTTTTGTTCCTATAACTATAACCAAAGCAAACTAACCAAATTCTTGTCATTACAAAAAAGAAATAAAGAGATCTATGCATATAAAATAATTGCTATATGGTAATGACATAATAATTTGAATTTATTCAAAACTTAACACATTTACTTGTGTATTAAAATGCTACTCTGTAACATAGGTGTATAGTTCTTTTTGAGAAGCCCAGTGACCAGTACATACAAAATTACAGCAGTCTACATCCATGCAAGCCGAAAAGTTGTGCACTGTTGGTTGGAATGTAAAATGGCTGAGCCACTAGGGAAGACGATATGGTGTTTCCTCCAAAATTTAAAAATAGATCCACCATAGAATCCAGCAGCTCTGCTTCTGGGTATATATCTGAAGGAAATAAAATCACTTTCTTGAAGAGATATCTACACCCCATGGTCACTGGAACATTAGTTACAATAGCCAATACATGGACACAATCTAACTGTCCATTGAAAGATGAATGGGTAAATAAAATGTATAATATATAAATGGAATATTATTTAACCATTAAAAAAGGAAGGAAATCCTGCCCTTTGCTACAACATGAATGGACTTCGAGGCCATTAGGCTAAGTGAAATAAGAGAGAAAGACAAATACTGTATGATCTCACTTGTATGTAGAATCTAAAAAAAAAAAAATGAACTCATAGAAACAGAAAACAGATTGGACAGTGGTTGCCAGAGGCAAAGGATCGAAGTGGGGGAAGTGGATGAAGGTGGTCAAAAGGTAAAAACTTCCAATTATAAGATGAATAAGTTCTGGGGGTGTAATGTACAGCATGGTGATTTTAGTGAACAATAACGTATATTTTTGTGTTGCTAAGAATATATCTTAAAAGTTTTCATCATAAGAAAAAATTCTGTAACTGTGAGGTGATGGACATTAACTTATTGTGGCAATCATTTTGCAGTATATATATATATATGTATCAAATCATTATATTGTACATCTTAAACTAATACAATGTTATATTTCAATTATATAGCAATAAAACTGGAAAAAAATTTTAATAAATAAAATTTTAAAAATAGCCATGGAGTGGAGGGCATTAATTTATTTAATTTTTTATTTTTCTATTAAATTTATTGGGATGACATTGATTAATACAATTATATAGGTTTCAAGTGTACAATTCAGTAACACGTCATATGTATATTTCATTGTGTGTTCACCACCCAAAGTTAAATTTCCTTCCATCACCATATATTTGATCCCCTTTAAGCTTATCTACCTCCCCGCATTTCCCTCTGGTAACCACTAAACTGTTGTCTGTCTATGAGTTTTTGTTTGTCTTGTTTGTTGTTTTCAATTTTATATCCCACACAGGAGTGAAATCATACGGTTCTCAACTTTTTCTGTCTTAGTTCGCTTAGCATGATTATCGCGAGATCCATTTATGTTGTTGCAAATGGCAGTATTTCTCTTTTTTAAATTTATTTATTTTAAAAATTTTAAAAATTTGTTATTTAATTGAAATGATTTAAAAAATTTCCCCCCCGCATCTACCTCCCGCTTCCCCCCACTCCCTACTCTCTGGTAACCACTAGTCTATAGTTCATGTCCTGTTCATCTGTTGCTTTTAGGTTTATATCCCACATATAAGTGATATCATGTGATTTTCAACTTTTTCTGTCTGGCTTATTTCACTTAGCATGATTATCTCGCGGTCCATCCATGTTGTCACAAATGGCAGTATTTCATCTCTTCTTGTGGTTAACATTCTATTGTATATATGTACCACAGCTTCTTTATCTAATCATCTATCAAAGGGCACTTTGGTTGTTTCCATGTCTTGGCCACCATGAATAAAGTTGCAATGAACATCAGGGTGCATATATCTTTATGGATAAATATTTTCAAATATTTGGAGGTAGATAGCCAGAAGATAGTTGCTGAGTCATGCGGTAATTCTATTCTTAATTTTTTCAGGAAACTTCATACTATTTTCCATAGTGGCTATACCAATTTACATTCCCACCAGCAGTATATGAGCTTTCTTTTTTCTCCACAACTTCTCCAACACTTGTTATGACTATTTGTCTTATTGATGATAGCCATTTTAACAGGTGTGGGGTGTTATCTCATTGTGGTTTTGATTTGCATTTCCCTAATAGCTGGTGAGGTTGTGCATCTTTACATATACCTGTTGGCCATATGTGTGTCTTCTTAGGAGCAGTATCTGTCCAGGTCTTCTGCCCATTTTTTTATTGGATTGATTGTTTTTGTTGTTGTTGTTGAGATGAAGGGCATTTTTATATGCAGATTTGGGGTTTCACTTTTCAAAGCTCCTTCTTTTCTAGAATTTCCTCCCCTCCTCAATTTCCAACCACTCTGGCAGTCCCAGACTCAATAAGACTTAGCTTTCCGCTTTCAATTCTAGCTTCCAGGTACTGCAAAGATTCAGGAATACACTCAGGGGCAAAGCCTATGAAACACATATCTTACTTAATGTAGTTTCCTTCTTTCAAATGTTAAGCCTCCAGTTTCTGCTGCCTTTTGGCTGTCCTTTAGTTTATAATTGTTATCTGCAGGAGAGTTCATTCACCATTAGTAATTATACCATTACTGGAATGCTCCAGTTTTTTTAGAAAAATAAATTTTCAATTATTTCTAAGATGCATTGGTGAGAGTGACTGCCATGTGTGTGCTATTTTGAAACTAAATTTCCAGTTTTATTTTATTTTTCTGATTTAATTGACTTGTATTTCAGTCATAACCTCTTATGGACTTCAGTCTGATATTTTCTAAAGGCCTCACACCAACCATTGGTCAAATCAATATCAGAAAACTTTACCCTTCTAAATCCTAGCAAAGTCTGTGATTTCACCTACACAGGAAAGTGAGAGCATGTGAGTGAGTGCCAACCTCCCCCAGTTGTGCGAGCTGTTGCCCAAGAGGCCCACTTCTTTCTTACTTCACCCAGATTACTGAGGTGATCTGCAAGGCTTACTCTCTGGAAGAGGAGGGAAGAGAAATTCAGAGTTTGGTGATCTTGTTGAGTTGGGGAGACAGAGGTTGAGTTTTGGCTCTCTCTATCCTTTATGAAGACTTTATAATCACTACCTGCATTCGGGCACAGTCAATTTCTTCCTCCTTTGTACCTGCATTTTAACTAGTACTAAATTCAATTGTTATTGTTAACTCTATTATTATGTGTTCATCACACTGTATTGAAATTATTTGCATATCTATCCTCTGCTAGGTTATGAACTCCTTAAAAGTTAAAACATTAACTTGTCTCTTGTTAATGTTTCTATCTCCGGGACTTAGCATAATGCATAGCATATTAGATACATAATAACCATTTGAAAATTCAGAATTAGTTCAATTAGCTCTACCTCCAAAATATCTCTCAAATTTATTCTTATCTATTCATTTGTTGCTATTTTAATCTCATTATTTTTATCTTGCCTAAATTACTACGATTCTCATAACTATCTCTCTGCTTTTTATTCCTGCCCTTGAACAATTCATTCACTATACAATGTCCAGAGTAATATTTCGAAACATAAATCAGATTGCCACAATCCCCTTCTCAAAAACTTCCGAAGTCTATTGTACTAAAAAAAATACCAAACTCCTTATCATCTCCAGTATAGCTTTACATGAGGCAACTCCTTTCTGCCTGATTGACTTCATTTCAAACCACCTCCCTTTAGCCACCTCCACTCATTCTGGCTGTTCTGTTTCTCAAACACTTATTTCTGCCTTAGGCCTTTGTTCTTGCTCCATCTGCTTGTAATGATCTGCTTCTAGAATTTTTCATGGCTGGTTCTTAAATATTATTCTGATTTAATTCCAAATATCACTTCCTTAGAGGGGCCTTAGCTGATCATCATGTAGAGTAAGACCCCAGAAAAAAAAGAAAAAACCCGATGGTGTGGTATTAGGTTGGAATTAGAGATATCATTATATATATGTGTGTGTATTATATGTGTATATATTACTTATTTACACTAATACCTGTAATATCATATATTCATACTATATATATTAAGACAGTTAACTCATCCCAGGGGCAAAGACCAGATTTTGGTTTCTAAAAATTATTCCCCACTCAAAGGAAACAATAGTCCTTGAAGAAATGGCTAATTCTGGGGCTGGGGCAAGGAAAGTACAAAGTGAACCTAGAACATCTTCTTGTCTCTGAAGTAAACAAGTGTTCATAAATTGATTAGACCATGCCAAAAGGACAACTGTCTTCATCCTTAAGAGACCCATGTTGAAGTATTTAGGAATGCTGCATTTCCCACATCTATAACATAATTTTTAGTCTACTTTCTTGAACTAGAAGCCCTAGTCATTAGCTGATAATAAAAGGATAAAATTATTATCTTTATAATATTGGTTTAGAAATGATAGGCAAGATTGGCTTCAGGGAAATTATATAAGAACTAGTTATAGTGTAATAGAAGAAATCTGAGCCAAATCTTGATATGACACTGGCAGAGGGATAGCATTACACAGGCAAGAGAAGCACAGGGCTTATTTTGGGATTAAGTCGTAGTCTTATGTAGCAGGAGCAGGAGTATGGTAAAGGACAGAATAATGGGAGATAAGACTAGAAAAGGAGATTGTAGCCAGATTGTGGAGGGCATTGAATGTCAAGCTAGGATTTGAACTTGATTCCATAGGCAATAGGTGCCATTGGCTATTTTTAAACAGAGATGTTTTGGAAAAAATAATAGAACTATATTGAAAATTTTTTCTTTATCCAAAGTCAAAAGTAAAATTTTTTAAGTTTAAGATATAGAAAGTTTTATTTATTTATTTACTTGTCTGTTTATTTATTTATTTATTTGTTCATCCATTTGTTTGTTTGTTTGTTTTTAGGGTCAAAAGGAAAGTTTGTTAGAAAAGGGATAACACTCCACAGTGTGGTCTCCTCTCAGAGGCAGAGAGCGAGAGGGACAGTATGAGAGAGACAGAGTAAAGGCACTGAGAGGGACCAAGATATAGAACATTTTAACCCTAAAGAATAAACACTATTTCTCTGTCATTTGTCCTAAGTTTGGCTTATTTAATTAATTAATATTCTGAGGACCCCATCCCAACCCACAGTTAGAACTAACTACTCTTTTCTCTGTGCTCCCCAAATTTTGATCTTTGATCTTGCCCTTCAATACTTTTCTTGTCTTTGAGCTCTTGCAAGGTAGGTACTTGTCTGATTCCTTTGTCCCCATGGAGGCATGCATACAATGGTACAAATGTGTGTGAAGTGTGCGATGATACAAGAAAGTAGAGGGGTATGAGATTGTCGAGTAGTCCCTAACCCAGCCTAAGGGTCAAGGAAGGTTCCCAGGAGGCAGTGAATCATGAGCTGAACAAAGAGAATTAGCCACATGGATGCTGCATGTGAATTTGTGTGTGCTTTGAGCAAAATGGGGCTTAATGGAATAGAAGTTATTTTTGTTTTATATATAATAGCTTTCTTGATATATAATTTATATATAATTCACCCATTTAAAGGGTATGATTCAAATCTGCTACCATCACCACAAACTATTTAGAACATTTTTCATCACCCTAGAAAGAAACCCCATGCCCATTAGCAGTCACTCCCATTTCTCCCCTAACCATCACCAGACCTAGGCAAACACTAATATATTTTCTGTCTTTCTAGATTTGCCTATTCTAGACAAATGGAATCATACAATATGTGATCTACAATTGACTTTTCCACTTAGATTAGTTTTACTAGGTTCGTCTATGTTAGAACATATATCAGGACTTCATTCCTTTTTATTGGCATTCCATTTTATAGATATACCACATTTTTGTTCATCCAGTCATCAATTTATGGACATTAGTTTAGACAAATTTTTATTGTAAATTATTACTAGGTTGATAGGAACACAAGATAACAAACTAAGTTATCTGTATAACATATTCTGAAAAGTTACTGACTCTATAACATTGTTCTACATACAAGATAGTTACAAAGCAAGAAGAAACAGTATTACTTATATCTTTAAACTGAATAATGTAGAATAATTTGAAGGGTAAAGAAGGGATGAAAAACAAGCTGAATATGTGAAAAGTGTTCATTTTGGCCTAATCGACGGCCCAGTTATTTAAGATCTAGAGTTAGGCTTTCATGGTGCCATGCTGAACCATCAAAGCTCAAACAAAAGGAAAAATATGCACCACTAGATACATGTTTTTATGGACTTTTAATGATTAATTTTTTTCCTAAGTAGATTTTAAAAATATTGATGAGTTTGCTTCCATTAAAACCAGAAAAGTAGAATTAGACTAAATTCACATTTGGATATAAATAAAATATTTAAACTTAATGTTATGATTTTTAAAGTCCTAACTTTCAGTTTTTCAATATTTTTTCAACTACTTTAATATTCTGGGATATAAATAACCAGGCTATACCAGCCTCATAAGATTAGTTAAGGAGTCCTGTTTCTAATCTCAAGAACAGGAGGATTATCTCTTCCTCTAAAAGGTTTGGTAAAACCTGATACTTTACTTTTTGTAAGTAGACTTTATAAACTACTGACTCAATTTCTTTAATGGTTATGATACTATTTAGGTTTCTTATTTCTTCTTGAGCTAATTCTAGTGACTTATACTTTTCTAAGAAATTATGCATTTTTATGTAAGCTTTCAAATTTACTGGCATAAAGTTATTCATAGTTGTTCACTAATGATTTTTTATCTCTACTATAGATGTAGTTTTCTCTCCTTTTTCATTCTTAATATTATTTACTTGTTTCTTTGCTTCTCCCCCACAAACAATCTTACCAGGGTTTATTTCATTACTTTTTTCCTATAGAACCAGCTTTTAGTTTATGGATGCTTTTTAATGTTTGTTTCTCATTTCATTAATGTATGCTCTCTATTTTCTTCTTTCTTTACTTTTATCTTTTTCTTTTTTTAATTTTTAAAATTTAATGCATAGTTCATTAATTTTCAATCTCTATTTTCTAATAATATTATAAATCATACAAATGACCTTTGACAAGTGTACCAAGACCACTCAATGGGGAAAAGACAGTCTCTTCAATAAATGTTGCAGGGAAAACTGGACATCCACATGCAAAAGTATGAAGTTGGATCCTTACCCTACACCATATGGAATAATTAACTCAAAATGGATGAAGACCTAAATGTAAGACCTAAACCTAAAACTTCTAGAAGAAAATATAAGGGGAAAGCTTCATGATATTGGATTTAGCAATGATATTTTGGATATGACACCAAATGCACAGGCAACAAAAGCAAAAATAGACACTAATGGGACCACATCAAACTTAAAAATTTCTGTACTTTAAAGGACACAATTAACAGAATGAAAAAGGAACATACAGAATGGGAGAAAATATTTGCAAATTATACATCTGATAAGGGATTAATAATGTCCCTTATTATATTAATAATATATAAAAAAAACTCAACAAAAATACAAATAACCCAATTTAAAAATGGGCAAAAGAATAGACATTTCTCCAAAGATGATACATAAATGGCCAAAAAAACCATGGATTTATGCTCAACCTCACTAATCATTAGAGAAATGCAAATCAAAACTATAATGAGTTATTATCTCACACACATTAGGATGGTTACTATGGAAAAAAAGTAATGTGTTGGTGAGGTTGTGGAGAAATTAGAATTATTGTGCATTGTTGGTGGAGCATAACATGGGTAGCCACAACAGAAAACGATATGGAAGTTCTTAAAAAATTTAAAACCAAATTTCCATATGATCCAGCAATCCTTCTTCTGGGTATATAACCAAAAGAATTAGAAGCAGAATCTCAAAAATATATTCACACACTCATATTCATACAAGCATTATTCACAATAGCAAAAAGGTAGAAGCAACTCAAATATCCAGTCACAAAAAAGACAAATAATGTATGATTCCACTTATGTGAAGTATCTATAATAGTCAAATTCACAAAGACAGGAAGTAGAATAGTGGTTGCCATGGGTTGTGGGAAGAGGGAAATGGGAGTTGTTTAATAAGTATAGATTTTCGGTTTTGCAAGATGAAAAATTTCTGGAGATCTGTTGCACAATCATGTGTATATAGTTAATACTACTCAACTGTGCACTTAAAAATGGGTAAGATGGTATTTTTTATGTTATGTGTTTTTTTGGCACAATTAAAAATAAAAATAAAAGAGAGAAAAAGTACTTTACGTAGTGGGAGTTAATACAATTGATACAAAAAATACTGGTGCTATGGTAATTACAATAATAAAATGATAACAACAAACACTGTTTACTATGTTCAAGGCACTGTGTTAAGCAGTATGCATTATGTATGTACGTATGTATATATGTATGTATGTATGTATATACACACACATTGACTCATTTAATATTTCTAATGATGTCATGACATGGGATCTATTATTATTTCATTTTACTGGTGACTGAGGCACAGAGAGGTTAGCTAGCTAGCGCAAAGAATGAATGGTTTTAAGACTTTTCAAACCATTGACAAAGAAGTTAAATGGATATTTTAGTTGGTCAGGCTCATAAGTGGTGATGACAGGCATAAAAAGAAGTTGGAGGAACTTATAAAATCAGTTATAGGAAGAACAAGTTAGAATCTTCACTAATTTTCAGTATTCGAAGCAATGAAATACTTAAATGTTTTAATTTCTGAGTACTCTTGAAATTATATTTTTCATATTTGATGCATATCTTATACATTGACAGGATTGTATACAAAATAAAAGCCATGTATAAAGAACTTGATTTAGCATTTTAAAGGGTAATTTTGAGGTCATTAAATTTTTGGCTGAAGGCTAAGTTTAAATACAAGTATTTTCTCTCCCTATCCATTATTAAGATAGGATTCACTTGTATCTTTACCACTGCCTCCCTAAAAGAGTTTTCATTTAATTTGCAATTTGTGTGAAACATTTATTTCCTGGAGCATTTATTTTCTAAAAAGAAATGCCAGTGTTTGTTTATTAAAGTAATAGCAATATTATTTAAAGTATTTACCAATTGAGACTAGAAATATATTTTTTTCAGATGTTCATTGGGTTGACTTTGGTGTGATGCAGATGATATTTTCACTCAGGGTAATATAATATAATAATATTATAATATTATCAAATTAATAATATAAAAAATGAAATAATAAATTAATGTTTGTTAAAATAATACAAATTTTAAATAAGACACATTAAAATGCTCCCAGATGAAAGATTTGGAGACATGATACTAATATTTAAGAGACTTAGAAGTAATATTTATAATGATTGTACACAAGCAAATAAACTTTTGCAAAGGAAAGTACCATTTCATTATTGTTGCTGTCATCAAGGGGAAAAAGTACAACACAACATTATATATTCCCTAGGATTATTATCATACAAAAACATAGCACATAATAACTTGATGGGAATGGGGAGAAAAGGAAAACACTTGCCGAGTTAGAGTTTAGGGATTGTTTTTATTTTAATAATACTTTAGAATTTAACTAGAAATAAATATTAAAATTCTATTTTTAGGCAAGTTAAAAATCAATCTTTTTTTTTTTTAGCTGGGTACAGTAAACTTTACCAGTGGTCCATGACAAGATAGTGCTCCCTAAGCCCCTCCCCTTCTTCATGGGGTCTGGGATAAAAACTGTGAAGATCAAGAGAGTCTCAGTGTGTTGGAGGATTAATTTGAGGCAAGTACTCCCCAGTAGCTGAGGGCCTCTCTTCCTCTTGCTGGGGCTGGTGGTCCAGGGGGCTCTTACTCCTTGGAGGCCATGTGGATCATAAGGTCCATCACCCTGTTGCTGTAGCCAAATTCATTGTCATATTAGGAAATGAGTTTGACACAGTATTGAGGGCAATGCCAGCCCCAGCATTGAAGGTGGAAGAATGAGTATCACTTTTAAAGTCGCAGAAAACAACTTGGTCCTCAGTATAGCTCAGGATGCCTTTGAGGGGGCCTCTGATGCCTACTTCGCCATTTCTTGATGTCATTGTATTTGGCAGCTTTCTCCAGGCAGCAGGTCAGCTCTACAACTGACATGTTGGGTGTAGGGACATGGAAGGTCATGCCAGTGAGTTTCCCCTTCAGCTCAGGGATGACCTTGCCCATGGCCTTCGCAGTGCCAGTAGAAGCAGAGTTGATATTCTGGGCAGTCCCTTGGGCATCACGCCACAGCTTGCCAGAGGAACCATCTACTGTCTGGGTGGCAGTGATGGCATGGACTGTGGTCATGAGTTCCTCCACAATGCCAAAGTTGTCATGGATGACCTTGGCCTGGGACCAAGCAGTTAGTTGGTGGTGCAGGAGGCATTACTGACAACCTTGAAGGAGTTATCATACATTTCTTGTTTCACACACATCATAAACATGGAGGCATCCACGGAGGGGCAGAAATGATGACCCTCTTGGCTTCACCCTTCAAGTGAGCCCCACCCTTCTCCAAGGTAGTGAAGATACTGGTGGACTCTACAACATATTCAGCACCAACATCACCCCATTTGATGTTGATGAGATCTCACTCCTGTAAGATGGTGATGGGCTTTCCATTGATGACAAGTTTCCCATTCTAAGCTTTGATTGTGCATTTGAACTTGCCATGGATGGAATCATACTGGAACATGTAGACCACGTAGTTAGAAGTCTATGAAGGGGTCATTGATGGCTACAATACCCACTTTGCCAGAGTTAAAAGCAGCCCTGGTAACCAGGTGCCCAATACAGCCAAATCTGTTCACTCAGACCTTCACTATCTTGTCCCAGGGTCGCAGCTGTGGGAAAGGAGAGTGAGCCTCAGACACCTGAAAGTGTGACCCTCTCTTTTCCTCCCCTCACCAGGCCACCATCCTTTCCCTGTGCCTCCACATGTCCCCCTGTGGCCCTGCACTGCAGTGTCTGCCTGCCCACCAGCCAACCCCACCTCAGGGCCACATCCCCGGCACCCCCCAAAATCTATCTTTATTTTGCCATGTTAAAGAGGGAAATATTTATTTATTTGTTTATTTGTTTGTTTATTATTCTTCAGGTTCAGTCCTCACTGTAGGTGAGGCAACCCTTGGTTAACCTCACAGATTGCAAGGACCTCGCCAGCTTACAATTCCTTATTTTTTTATTTTTTACGTCAACAGCATCTGGTCTTCCTAAGTGGTCTTCTATCCAAGTACTAACCAGGCCCGACTCTGCTTAGCTTCCGAGATCAGATGGGATTGGGCTAGTTCAGGGTGGCATGGCCATAGCTGAGAAAATATTTTTTAAATTTTAAGTATATTGAAAATAACAGAAAGCAAAATCCTAAAAATACTCTTTAAGAAGTACTTCAAACTATTTTTTTTAAATCAAAGAAACTGTTGATCTTCTTCAGGGGTGGGGAAAAAAACAAATGAAAGATGTAGATGAAAGCACTATTTGATTTGTCCAAAAAGGATTTAAGCACCTAAAAATTCCATATGCTTTTTTAACCTTCTGAATTAGTCTTATGTTTCTTGGCACAGTTGAAACTTTTATAGCTGGTCTTCATAAGCGGTGTACGTCTCATTAATAGAAGAAAAGAACAAGAATTGTCACATTAATTTTCTATTTTGAATACTTTTTAAGAAGGCTAATAATGCTTTTTTCTTTATTCAACAAATTTTGAGAGAAACTTTATAATTTTTCACTTTTCAAAAAGTTAAAATAGTATCCTGGATGGAAGTTCTGAATTATGTAATAAAGAATGTCAAGTTTTCAGAACCTTAGGCAAAAAATTGCTGCCAGGACCCAGGGAAGAGGGGGACAACAATGGCAGCTACCGTTGAATCTCCTAAGATCCTTATTGACCTAGAAAGTTGGTCACTGTCCCCAGTCACAAAGACTGAAGGAGGTGCCCTTTTCATTTTGGCATTCTCTTTTGCCTCAGGTGACAACTTCCAGAACTATCCCTGCTCTGTATTTGGGGAATTGTAGATTACAGCAGTTCGGCAAGGGGTTGAGAGATGAAGGAGACTTGGATTATACCATTTTAGTTTCTCCTGGTGTGGCGCCGCAATGAGGACTTACCTGGAGAAGAAGACAGAAAATTCCCCTTCTCAAATGAGGAGAAATGCAGGTACAGTAAGTATGTTTCCATGTGCCTACAGAGCTCTTTGCCCCTCTTTTGAAATTATTCCTCAGGTTCAGTCCTCACTGTAGGAATTACGTGGCCATGACTGTACTAGGCAACTCATTCTCAGAGTCCTTTTGATTATAGCAGAAAAGATCAGAGTTCACACGTGGTCCAAGTTGAGTCAAATTCTTTTTCTCTTAGAAATTTCAGATTGGTATTCAAAGGTGATGAGATTCAACTGGGGAAACCAGAATTTGTCTGAATGTATTCCAGAACTAGAGGCTGCTAGGCTTTTCCAGGATGTCCGTGTCAGGGTGAGGGGCACATTAGGGCCATTTAAAGCCAGACATTCTGAATTTGAATTCTACCTCCACCACTTACTTGACATGAAACATTGGACATATTAATCTTCCCCAAAGTTAAGTTTCCAAATAAGAAAGATACAGTTAAGAGTGTTTACCTTGCAGCACTGATGTGAGAATTAAATGAGATAAATGATGTGAAATCAATATGGTTAGTTGTGGGCAATGTTTTTGTAATGAAATGCATAAAAGAGAAAATGTCAGAATCTGTGACATATAATAAGGGTTAGCACTGTTTTGTGAAAGTTTTGTTTCAGATATATATGTATATAAATGTGAGTGGACTGCATCATGCTGTAAAATGTATTTCTTACTATAGGTTGTGATATCTTTTTATGTTTAAAACCAATGTCGTTAAACATATGGTCCAAAGACACCTACATTAGAATAATCTGGATGCCTGTTAAAAATACAGATTTTTGAACTCCACTGCCCAGAATCAGAATTTCTGAGGGTGGAGTCTAGGAATCTACATTTCAGCTGCTTCCCCAGGTGAGTATCACACACATTGAAACTTGAGAACCAGTGCTTTAAGCCTATGGAAATAATCCAAATGTTAACTATTATTATATAATTAAACTCTCATACCTTTATTCAAACACTATTTGTAGAACACAACTCTACTAGAAGCTCTGTGGGGGGGATAGAAGGGAGGGCAATTAATCTATTTGGCATAATATAGCATCTGTAGTGTTCTGGTATCTTGGTTGGTCTGATATGGTTTATTATATTTGAGTCCTTCTTTACAAAAGACAACTAACTCTAAGGCAGGAATTCCCAATCTCTATAACTCAAAGCTTCCTAAGGTATTGATCTCCTCAGCTCTCAGAAAAGTTGGGTTATGCCAGTGTGTCATTTTGGAAAGTGCTAGCAAAGGCACAGGATGGTTAACGACTTTGTAACTATTTGTTAAATATAGATTAGAATTCATATACGTCTACCATACTACCCATACTACCCCGAGATCAATCCCATCTGATCTCGGAAGCTAAGCAGGGTCTGGCCTGGTTAATACTTGGATGGGAGACCACCTAGGAAGACCAGGTGCTGTTGACATAAAAAAATAAGGGATTGTAAGCTGACAAGGTCCTTGCAATCTGTGAGGTAAACCAAAAGTTGCCTTGCCTTAAAAAAAAAAAAAAAAATAGAATTCATATATAATAATGCCTACTGCTCGAAATGTGATCCACGAACCAGAACGCCGGCATCATTTAAAAATTTCTCAGAAACGCAGAATCACAGGCCCACCCCAGACCTACATTAATGTTTGAGAAGCACTGTACTAAAGAAAACATGTAATCAGTTAACTAACTTTTGGTATTTTGTAGGTATTATTTTCTGACTATAAAATCATACGATCATTGCAGAGATTTTTGAAAATTCAAAAAGTGGGAAAATTTATCCTTAATTTAAAATGTATTCATACTTCCATTCCCTTTCCTTCTATTAAACCTAAAAATATACACACTTTACAAAATTGGAATCATACCATATATATAAGATTTATATCTTACTCTTTTCATTTAATTTATCATAAGGATTTTCAGCAGTGCTTTTTTAAAAAATTGGAGTGGTAACTAGTTAAGATTTTCTTAGTACAGATAAGGTAAAATAATGAATGTAGGCAGGCCATAAATGAGATATCCAATTCTAGAATGGCAGAGTTAAAAGGGAAGTTAGATATTATTTTGTTTAAACTCTTTAGTACAGTTGGGGAAATTTAAGCACAGGAAGCAAAAGTGACTCACCAAAGATAATTTGCTTAGGTAAACAAATTTATTGATTGAACTATTTTTATGTATCAGGACCTGTGGCAGGTTGACCAACTATCCCGTTTGCCTGAAATTGTGGGATTCCAAAGACATGGGACTTTCAGTACTAAACCTGGAACAGTTCCAAGCATACCTGGACAGTTGACCATCCTATTGCTAGGCATTAGAAATAGAACAGTTTATGAGATCTGGCCTCTGCTCTCAGGTGGGAGAGACACCTTTGCGAACATATCATTATAAAATGGTGTGATAAGTACCAAAGAGCTTCCAGATTATAAATGAGGCAAGACTTCTGGGATCCTGAAACCTGTAGGACAAGAAGGAAGTTAACCAGATGAAAGCCAGGGTGGGAATGGGAAAGTTTAGAAAGCATTGTAGTCTGAAGGGTCTTTATAATAAAGGACAAAGTAGTGAAAAATCATACTAAGAATTTACCAAGAATTTACTGTGCCAGGCACTATGCTATTTATTATCTCCTTTTATCTTCACAACTGGGTAAATTTGGATTTGTAATATAAGTGATGAAAATATCATTGGAGGGTTTGAAGCAGAAGAGTAATATAATTGTGTACTTTAAAGATAAAGGATCACTCTGTCAGTATGGAAAGTGCTTTTAAAGAAAATTCACTATTTCAAAATATATGCTATTTTGAAATACCTTTATCTTAACATCATCCCCCAAACCTAGTTTTATAAGAGGGATTCCAGATTTCCAACACAGTTTAAAACCAAATTTGTCCAATACCTTAACTCTTCTATTCTATTTTCTTCTGTTTCTTTATATGTCTTCTATTGGCTTTCTATCAATGTACAAAACTCTGTAAGGAAATTATGCTATTAAGTTTTGTAACAGAGATTCCTTCTGTTGACTGTGTGGCAACGTAACAGCAACCATTTGACATCCAGCAAAAACAATTGCTGTGGATCTTCACAGTAATTTTTTTTTTCCAGAAAAATCAGAAGCCTTTGCCCCTAAGTTATAATAATTCATAAAACATTCAAATGCATATATGATCCAGTTTTGGGGTCATGTAAATTTAAAACCAAAGAAATGTCTTTATGCTTGCAGTCACCGTTTTCAGTGTGACTGCAAGGATCAAAATATTTACATTGATTAAACTGGACAGCTATTTGAATTTCCTAATAGTTCTATCTAGACTTTCCTATTATGCCCATAGTCATATAAATGAACTTTATTATTATCAATTACCAGTAATAATTACTCATTAGGAATGTCATTTCTATACGATTTACAGATTGCCTAGTCCATGACAAATTGGCTCCCAATCGCTCCAAGTGAATTCTTAGCAGTGGCTGCAGTGAGAGCTCCACCATGTGGCACTCCGCCTTTAGGACTCTAGTCAGTCATTCGCTCATTCCACAAATACCCAGTGGCACCTGCTCTGAACCATCTCTGTGCTTGGAGGACACATGAATAACAGAGACCCTGATCCCAAGAATCTTTCAGTCAAGTGAAGGAGATATTTGACATCTGAAGCAATACCTCTAATTTGAAGCAAACCATAAGTGTAATTACAGTGGTACAAAGGCCATAAAAGCAAAAGGAAATATTAAATATGATTGAGAGGATTCAGGCAGACATCCTGGAGAGGATATCATGTGGCCTGAATAGGACATAAGTTCTACGATAGCAGGAATTATTGTCTGTTTTGTTCTCTGCTATATCTTCAGTTCCTACAGTTGTGACTGGCACATTGTAAATGCTTAATAAATAGCTATTGAATGAATGAGTAGATTTTGAAATCAAGTATTTCATTGACAGAAAAGGGCAAGGAAAAAGAATTTCCCTTTTGAAAAGGCTTATTCTCAAAAGCATGGAGATTATTACCTTTTATTTATTTAACCTGACTAACCCTCTCCCTTGGCTCTCCTTTAACTTTAAGATAAAATGCTGTCCCCAGTCGATGTCTCCAGAGTCATATCCATGTATCCCATCCCAAGCCCTTAGGGTCTGATATGGAACTGGACATTCTATGTACCATAAAAAAACATATGATATATTATAGATTATTAATGAACATACTGACCTGTGTATATGTTTCAAATTGGGATCCATTCAGCTTCAAGTAATAGAAAATTCAATTCAAATTGGCTTAACTAAGGAAAGTATTTGTTGGCAAATGTAACTGAAAGTCAAGCAACAGCAGATTTCAGGGCAGTTCTGTCAATTGCCATCATCTCTTCAATTGCCCTTCAGTTGTCTCATCTCTGACCACCTGTGTACCTAGTCCCTACAACTTAATCCTTGAATTGGCTTCCCCCTTGGACACAAATTAGCAGCTAGCAGAAAGGAGGTTATATGCTTTCTTGTTTATATATATCAGGAGAGAGCATTGTTTCTCAAAACCAGTGAATAAAAGTCCCAAACTTGACTAAACTACCCCTGAACTGTTTTCTATAGTCAGAGGACTACCAGATATGACTAATTTACATCTCATTTACCCTGCAAATCATTGTGTCAAGGGGGATAAGATTACTCTACTTGCTTCTGTCAGAGTCCACCTCTAGAACTGGGAATTGAGTCAATCACAAGGAGTGGGGTGGGGAGCACAGGCGAGGCATAGCTACCAGAGGAAACTATGAGGAAGGGGAAAAGGGAAGGTAAATGCTGGATAGGCAAGTAATGAACCTCTAACAGATAGAATCTTTTGATTGGCAAACACATATCAACTAGTATTTTTGTTGACTTCATCTAGAATTCCTGCTAGCCATAAAAACTACTGGCAGTTCTGAGCTTTCTTTCACTGCTGCCCTGCCACGTATCCAGCTCTCTTTCCCCAAGACCCCACTTTTGCCCAGCAAACTCTTATTGACTTTTAAGGATTACCCTCCCTGACCTAGTTAGGCATCTTCACAAGGCTCTCATAACCCCATAGTTTTTCTCCAGGGCAGCATTTGACATACTGAGATGTGATTGTCTGTTTCCACGTCTAGCTCTCCCACAAGCAGGGAGTTCCTCAAAGACAGTGCTAGCTTTTGGCTGTGAATAACAGAACCTAATGCAAACTGGCTTAAACAATAAGAGAATTAATTATGTCTCAAAATATGAAGTCTCTGAGTAGGGAAGGCTCCAAGATTGAGTTGATCATGGATTCAATGGTGTCATCAAGAGCCCATGTTCTTTCCCTCTCTCTACCATCTTCAGTGTTAACTTCATCCTCAAGATGGCTACAAAATTTCAGCTGTCACATAATCCAGAGAAAGAAGGAGAACATTCTCTTTCTTTGGAATAAGGAAACATTTTCCAGAAGCTCTTCAGCAGACTTTCCCTCATCTTCTTGGCCACCCCCACATTGGTCACTGGGAAGGAAAAGATATTACCACGAAGAGTTTAGGTTAATCATCCAAGGTAGGATGGAAATTGGTAACTGTTTGTGTTAGTTACTACACTAAGGTCTTTCTGTCACTCTTCGTCCCCTGAACTCTGATACTCTGTGGTGCATCTGCCTTTGTGACTCCATTTCCCACCCCACCCTGAAACCCACTACCATGGTCATGCCCTCGACCATAGCCTTACCAATAAATGCATCCCTTCATAACTTCGGTTTCAAGCATCTCATTCTCTGATCTCCTATATTTCCAGCTCACTTTCTTTAATACTCCAACTCCAACAATCTTTCGGTCCTACAGGAACTTATATGTCACTGATGATCCTACCACCTTTTCACTGTCCCTCACCTACTTCATGTCCTCACATACCTCCCTACCCATCTTAAATTTCACGATCAATTATTATAATCACTCCCTTGTACACACTCAACTTCCTTCCCTCCTTCATTTCATGATATTCTTTTGGTAAAACTAAAACCCTGCTCACATTCACCCTGAGTGTGACTGGAGAAAAACACACAACAATGTTAATTAGCCTGATTCTACTCTTAATTGGTCTTTACTGCTGAAAGGTAAAGCTGCTCAGCAATTACAATACACTAGTCCCTTTCTTCTTTCATTATCCTAGGTGATCTCTCATCAGATTTCCAATCTCCTAAAACCTCCAACACCTTTTGTGTGCTTGCTTTTAGTTGCTTACTCTGCTTCTTATTTTACTGAGAACACAAAGGCAACTAGAAGAGAACTTCCTTAGGTTCCTACCACCACATCTAGCCACCTAGCTATATCATGCCCATACTCTCTGCTTTCTCAGCTAATGTGGATTCACAGTCTGTGAAACCAGCAGATCCATCACTCTTTTTGTGCAGTAGATCCCATCACTTCTCACCAACTCAAGGACATTGCCCAGCTGTTCTCTCATTTTCTATCATGTGTCATCAATATACTTTTTTCTACTAAATCAATGGCTCTCGACAAGGAGTGATTTTGCCCAACACCCCCAATACAACCTCCCCCCCACCCCTCACCCTCCCACCGCCACAA